>NW_015505254.1:99138-133459 GCF_001515645.1 Sinocyclocheilus grahami | reverse complement strand
TACAATGCGTCTGTGGCACAAAGGCTGTTTCTATAAAGTTGGGCAGTTCCAGCTTTGCAAGGACAGTCTGGTGCTTCTGACTCACAGCCTGTAAGTACGTTTTTTATATTTAGATAATTTGCCACTGAGGATTCAAACGCGAGTTTTGAGCAGTGTACAGTAGGCTTGTTGTTTGTTGTTTCTCCGATCACAAATGCAGACATGGTTTTATGTTTACACAGCGCGATACGCAACACGTAAAAAGACAGTATAAATCATTATAATAAGTAATTATGTCCTCACTGGATGCAACAAATGCCTCATTTGTAATGGGTTTTATTGGTTTTGTCTCGTCCTGCTGGGAGACGGCATCACAGTATGGTAAGGGGCGTAACATTTCCGTCACATGCTTGAGGCATTCGGCCAATCACAACGCACTGGATAGCTGGCCAATCAGAGCACACCTCGCTTTTTAGAACGATGAACTTTGTAAAAATCACTGGAAAATAATGTGTTTTTTGAACCTTAAACCGCATAAACACATTGCATTAGACCAAATACACAAAATAATGTTCTTTTTAGCAACGTCATATGACCCCTTTAATATTCTGCACTATATAGGTTACTAATGTCAGATATGTTGGTAACACTTTCTATGAAGCCCGTATTTATAATACATTATAAGGGTATTCTTAAGGCATTATAATGAATGCATAATGCATTATAAAAAACCTTATAATATGTTGTATCATCTCATGAATATTCATAAGAACAGATTTAATATAATATTTACTTATTTGTGGTTATAGCTTTTAAGAGTATGATGATTTATAACACAATGAACACGTTGC
Organism: Sinocyclocheilus grahami; assembly: GCF_001515645.1. Taxonomy (NCBI): domain Eukaryota; kingdom Metazoa; phylum Chordata; class Actinopteri; order Cypriniformes; family Cyprinidae; genus Sinocyclocheilus; species Sinocyclocheilus grahami. Next base: position 132,629 of record NW_015505254.1, on the reverse strand, counting down.
ATCCACTTTTACAATGGATTATATTTCTCATAGTTATAATGTATTATAAATCTCATATCTTGCCATTTTTCTTATGCTACTTTACTTAAAGCGGTCAAAGACCACTTATTAGTAATAATAATAATAATAATAATAATAAACGTTTTTTCTCTCAAACAGCCATAAGATCAGATATCAGATCAGATGAATGTGTAATATGACACTTTTCAATTTGCTTTGAACTATTTTTATTGTAATATCAGTTTGATTATTTTGATGGTACCCTTTAAACAGCTGTTGATAAGTGACTCTGCAACTACATATCAACTAGCAGTCATTAGAGTATTAGTATGTCTGCTACTGTAAATATTTGCTAACACTTTATTTTGATGGTCAACCAACAGATAAACTGACTATAAGTGTCTTTGCAACTACGTCAACTTATTCTACCATACTAGATTCTACCATTCTTGAGCATACTAATACTCTAATGAGAGTCAGTTGGCATGTAGTTGCAAAGTTGCTTATAGTCAATTGATTAAGGGGACCATTAAAATAAAATGTAACCATATAAAACATTGCATTTTTTTCAGTTGAGTTATAAAGCTCACATCAATTAATTAACATTAGCTCCACAGGAAACACTCAACATCTAACCACTCACAAGCTGTAGTAAGATACTGTGCAGATCTTAAATAAACAATGGCAAGATATGATACAGTCCATTATTCTGTAAATGAAGTAGATTTAATATGGTGTTCATTGTGTGTTATAAATAATCACACTCTTAAACTTATAACCACAAATACATAAGTATTATGATGTATTATAACTGTTGTTATGATTATTCATGAGTTGATATAACATATTATAAGTTTTTTTATAATGCATAATGCATTCATTATAATGCCTTAAGAATACCCTTATAATGTATTATAAATACGGGTTTCCTAGAACGTGTTACCGATATGTTTTTTCTTCATTTAAATTTGTGTTAAATCAGACAAAAATTTACTTTTGAAACCCACTGCATAGGCCTACTTTTTTTCAGCCTTAATATTTACACTTTCAAACTGTGTGTAAATGGACAAACACAAGTGCATTAACACTATTTGTTTTGAGAGTTTATAAATAGTCAAAGTTTAAGAGGAAAGACAGTATCCTACCTTTCAGCTGAGAGGACATAGGAAGAAGAAAAGAAGAATACAGATTGTTCGGTAAATGTCAGACAAGCATACAGGCACTGTACAAACACTCATTTACTGGTTTGCAGGTAAACAACTACTATGCCAGTTTTATATTATTTTGCATTTTCTCGGCGTTAAAGTGTTTAAACATGTACATTTTAAGATATATATCAATGTACCCATGATTCTCAGTGGTAAACTTTACTGAAACACTCTCACTCGGTCCAAAACATGCAGAGGTGATTTTCTCCCATGCATTTTACACTGGTCTTTTTTCTAAAACAGAGGCAGTCATTAAAGTGAAAGTGGATAGGCTTCCTTTATTAGCTCCCTTTTCCTACCTTCTTTCGTTCTCTAAATAACGCTGTTTTTACAAGCCGCTCGCGGGGCAGCTCGTCTCTGCACATTTATTTGTTTTCACTGTGCAATGCCATATAATCCCCCTGCTGTCTAAACGCACTGAAAACAGAAAACGAAAAAGCTTAGGAATGGAAAAAAGAAAAAAGGCTGTCAAGAATAAATATCATTACAGTCGGAGTGATTTTTTCACTGTATATGAGGCGTGTGGGAAGGCTGTGACAGGGCGCACAGGCGAGTTAATGTGCAGCGCTGGGCATCTGGAGTCGGGGGGCTAATTGGCCGTGGCAGTGTGGCGGTAGCGCAGCACGGGAGCTGTACTGCGATGTGATACAGCACAGGGTTCTGCCAGTTAGTGAGGAATTACTAACTCAAGCTTTCCCTGGCTTTTATGTTTCCTCACATTGTTGGAGATTGGATGCAAGACATGCCTACCTCTCTCTCTATTCCTTTTTATATCTCTCTCTGCCATGTGCCATTGCTATCACAAACGGAGCATGGTGTTAAACGATGTATGATAAAACGTGTTTCACCTCGTCAACCCATAGAGACATAACCTTATGGTTGTTTTGTGCATGCAAAATTAACATTTGGGTCAAAGAATGGTAGCAAATAGCACATTTATGGGTTTGTTTGTAAGGTCCATTTGGTTGGGGACTTGAGTGCTTTAGAATTTTGCTCTGAACTTGAAGGCCCTTGGATCACCCATGGTTCACTCTTTAGTTTTGTTAAAGACAAGATACTAAAATTAAAATACAGCCTAGTTAATCTTTTAAAAGTAGTTAGCAACACTGAAAGCTACTAACAAAAGCAGCAAACTACATTGCACCTACAGTATGTAATTATATTATATAAAACTCCTAAATTATATGTAAAAATGTTGAAGAACAGTAGTATTTAACAAAATGTTCTGCTAAAAAAAATCTAAAATGCTATGCACAGACTCAGATTGTTTTATGCATTTTTTGTTAACATTACTTGTCTAAATGACCTGATTCACTAGAATGAATCAGCGTTCCCAGTGCTATATATCACAGAGAATCATTTAGGATGAAACAAACCATTTGAAAAAAAAACAACAAAAAAAACCTTTCCAACTCTAAATATGAAAGTGACTGATTCTGATTCACTAGAATGAATCAGAGTTTTGAATGTTATATATGACACACACAAAAAAACATTTAGGATGAACCGATTCACTACAATGATGGAATGGGTTTCCAATTCTATATAAGAAAGAACCATTATGATTAACCAGATCACTAGAATAAACATTTAACTGCTTTTTAACAACTTTTCAGTGCTACATAGAGAGAGAATGATTTAGGTAGAACCAATTCACTAGAATGAACCAGAGTTTCCAATGCTATACAGTAATATATAAGAAAAAATACATTTATGATGAACCAGATCACTAGAATACATATAACTTTCATCAACATACAAAAGTGAGAATCTTTTAGGATGAACTGATTTGTAATAATGTGCCAACTTTTCAGTGCTACATAGAGAGAGGATGATTTAGGTAGAACCGATTCAATAGAATGAATCAGACTGCCAACACTACATAGGAGGAAAGAGGACCGTTTAAGATGAAACAATTCACTAAAACAGTCTTTCCAATGAAAATTACTGCCACATTTAAATATATTAAGCATTTAGTAAAACTAGGCTATTAGTTTGTGTTTCCCCAACACTGCTGATTTCTATATTTAGGATGGTGTCAGTAAAGAGCAGTGTTTGTATTCTTGTGTTTTGAGGCACTTCTTTTTGAGTTGCAGCTATGACAGGTTAGGGTCGGTTGTATTCATTTACTCACAGTGTCCAGATGTGTGCGCTGGTGCTTTGCCCTGTCGCTGGAGTTGCTGAATGCTTTCTGACAGCCCGGATGCTGGCACAGGTACGGCTTCTCTCCTGTGTGACTCCGCAGGTGAATCTTCAGATTCTCCAGCCGTGAGAAAGCTTTGTTACACCCTTCAAACTGAGAGAGAGAAATATGACATCAGTAAACATCAACACGTGTGTTTTATAGAAATGCCAGCTTTTTTGAAGGATGGTGGTTTACTAAGCCTTGCCTTTAATATGTGCATGAATGTGAACAAAGCTTTTAGGTAAACATTTGAATCAGGAAAAGCCATTCAGATTTGTTTTTCATGTCATTTTTCATGTCAGCACTGGTCTGGCCAATCAGAATCTGTAGACAGTCATTACAGGATGATCCTCTGCAATCTATCTCTAAGGCATCTGTGTAATGAGGCTTTGGATGTACTGATAGTACATGCTGTCTTGTAATTTAAGGGCCTCATACATCCTATACAATCTCTTAGCTCCACCCCCAAGATGTCAATAGTTCTCCAATCAGGAGCCTCGGATGGGACAGGGTGGCAGATTATGGAGGTGTCAGAGAGAGTGAAACCTGACATGGCAGCTTTGCTCTCTATTGTCCACTGGCCTCTAACTGAGGCCCCCGCTTCTATCGCAGCTCCAGTTTCACTGAAGGAAAGAGCCTTCCATTCTTCTAATGGGCCCTCAGAACATCATTCGGGCTCTGGCCTCCTTCAATCACTCGCAAAAGGCTTGCTATTGAGGCCAGGCCATTTAATACGGGGCGAAACCTTAGACTGCCACACTCGGGATATATTGAGTGACCTGGATTATACAGTGTGTGTGTGTGTATTTGTGTGTGCAGAATTCTTATAAGGTACATTAAAAGCACGTGGAAATGAGAAAAAAAAGTCAGTTTCACACACGTTTCACACACACACAGACAAAACTGGATTTGCAAAAAAAGAAAAAAAAATACTAGTGCTTGTAGTCAACATTGGTTTTGCACAAATGAAATGTCACATCAGAGACACTTTGCCGCAAGTCCAGACTCAGACTATTAACCTTAAAAAAAATCCATAATAAAAAGAATTATTGTGTAAAACTATGATAATATAGTTTGTTGAGACACTACAACCCATGCAGTGGTTGAGACACTGCATGGGGCTTTTGGACGTGCAAACCTCACAATGTAAACTTGTGCCTGTATTATTCCACAGCATGAAAACGGTCTGAACATACCCACAACACAGAGCGTAATAAAGTCCCTGAAATCCAGGCAAGTTTGAGATATATGCCCTGTACTGACTCCTAAAATACGTCTCGAAAACCTGAGTTTTCAAAACAAACACTGTGATTATGTATGTCCTAAAATGTGTGTATTTATGTATAGGGGAAATCATCATTCTTTCACTGCTTTATTTAACGTAATACAAATTTCAGGCTAAATTGAATTTATGGGTCCACTGAGAGAATCCTGCTAATCGCGTAAAGCCCGCCATTAGCGTGAGGATCGGCTGCCAATGGAGCGAGGTGCAGAGCATTTTGGGATACCTTTCAAACACTGCTGTGCATTCTGGGATGCCATGCAAACACAGCAATCTGCCAGAGTTTAATCCACATGACTGGGAGGAATTTCTTTCTCTCACTACTCATGTCTCTCATTGTCTCTCCACTTATCTCTGGCTTTTTTTCTACTTTTATAGAACACAACATTCTCTTTTGTATAATAGCACAAAAATGCATCTGTATTTGCCAAGCACTGAACATTATTTTCCAAATAATTCTAATGCAACCGGTTTTATAACTGACGTCAACATCTATCAAAACATCCCCAAATGTTAACTGAGGAATGTGAAGTTTCTGAGATACACACAGACGTTTATCATAAAAATCAGAGAGAAACGTGAGACTCCAAACACGCTAAATATACGTGCAAAAATGCATCTGTATTTGCCAAGCACTGAACATTATTTTCCAAATAATTCTAATGCAACCGGTTTTATAACTGACATCAACATCTATCAAAACATCCCCAAATGTTAACTGAGGAATGTGAAGTTTCTGAGATACACACAGACGTTTATCATAAAAATCAGAGAGAAACGTGAGACTCCAAACACGCTAAATATACGTTGCATTTTAAACCAACCGCTATAAACCAACTATGACAGCTCCTAAGTCTCCACAACCCTTTGATTTTATCTGTAAAAACAGTTTAGCATGCTAATCACATTAATTGCCATAAACGTGTTTAGCTTTCCCCTCTGAAGGCCTGTGTGAGGGTAAACAGAGTGATAACCGTTGAAAGTGGATGGTGGTAAGTCATTTGACGCCATCTTTCCGAAGTGGGCCTCAGGATCTGCTGTATACACACAGAGTGACAGTTTGGGCTGACATTTTTGTCAGGGGCGCACAGCCAATCACGGATGATTGCGGGCCACGCAAACCCTAACCTGATGACTATATGGGAAATGAAGCATGATTGCGGCCGAAAACGTCCAACGAGGCATCGGGCAGCTAAAAGCCCATAGTGTACACAAGCACTCGGAAGAAAAAACAGTTCATTAATACCCTTAAATACCTGTAGAATACAAGCCAGCCATTATGGCACACGTAAAAATAAGGCCACGTCGTGCCGCTTATTGACGTCGCACTGCGCTCTGATGGAATGAAATGAACTGAGAGGAAGAGAAAATGTGCTTATTATGGAAATTGCACTCAGGCCACATTCTTTCCCATGGAGTCAAAGGTCCACCGCTGTTCCCGTTAACATTAAGAGGTGCTCTGAAACATAAAACATATTTCCCCATTATACTGTAACTACCAATCTCACCTTCCCGCAGGCTTGCGTTTATTCTGACATTAAAACCTTTAGCAACTAACAAGCATTAAATACATTATTACTCGTAATTAGTTGGCTGAAAGGCAAATTTTAATGAGCACCATGACTTTTCTTACACCCAGACACATTTTCTGTAATTCGTTGTGACATCCAAATTGCCTCAGCGCTCTCAGATATGCAATGTCTGCGGGTTATGGCGATGTTCTGTGATCAGCACTTGTACGAAATCGATTCAGGTTCCTGTTGGAGAACGAGAGGTGTTACGAGGTTTACCGCTGAGCGCCTGGAGTAACTGTGACCTGTAAAAAAGAAACCGCCAACACGTCTTTCGGCACGGAGAACAGCGGAGCTCAGACGGAGTGGCTAAAAACTACAGGCGAATGCGAACATGTGCCTTTAATCTGCCTGTTTCCAAATGCCCCCTGGCAACCACAGCAAAGAGCAGAAAAACGTAAATGGATGAAATTATATCCATATGATTCAATGAGACAGCTAAGGGGATACAGGTTTCTCATGCACTTCATCAGGGTACAAAATTAAACACAGCTTAGCTAAAACATTCGCATTACATAGTTTACACATATCATTTCCACATCCAAACGCCACTCGTTTTAGCAGCCAGCTTCATCTGTTGCTAATAGGAGGCCTAATATGAATCAAAGATCTGGTTAATTTTTCTCTCTCGCTCTTTTTTTTTTTTTTTTTTTTTTTTTTACATATTTTTGGAACAAAGCTGATGTGAATTCACATTCAATTATTCTCACGAATCTTGGATTTTTCTTTGTTGCTCTTTCGTCCGTTACTTTCGAATTTCAAAACATTTGATTTATACCTGATGTGATGCGTACACAAATCCTCAGCTGACAAATGTTGTCCAGATGGGATCGAAAGCTTGGCCGATAAACTGGTGGAGGAAGTAGTCATGTAAATGACTAGCAAAATTGCTTCGAACAGACTTTTTTTGTTCTCATGCAACACTGATGAAACCAGATTGAAACCCATGCAGACTGTAGACGGGACCTTCACAGGAAGCAACCTATGATGACTAAATTGGGCCTCTCGTGTAGTCATTAAGCACCCCCCACCCCACTCTGAGCCACGTTTTTGAAGGAAATTGAATTGAAGGTGTATTATGGATTCTGACCAAGTCGCTATGGAAGTCGGGCATGAGCAACTTATGTTACATGTGGGAATCCTGAATGAGAACATGTAGGAAACATATGGGTCTTTATGGGAGCACTTAACCCAGTGTCATTCTGGGGCGCACCGTCAAAGTGTTACCAGCCAGGAGACAGTGTCGACCAAAACTATGTGATCTTCTTTTGACCGAGAAATAAATTCATATTTAGACAGGTAAAGGTCTTCTTCCGGGTCAACTGTGTTGGCTTCTGCGTGTTCTCTTCCTTTCTACAAGCCTTTAACCTGTAACTCCAGCATTAACTTTTTCTGGCATCCCTCACCTGCTACAGTAATCTGAATTTATGACTAGGTGGCGTGCTCATTTAAACATTCTGAAAACAGATTACTGTAGTAAAAGTAATCTATGTAGCCTACCTCTAAGCACCCTTCTGAAATGCATGGCCATGTTTCGGGCTTCATACCAAGACAATCCATTCTAATTTTAAAATAGTTGTTGATGCTGTACGGAATGGGATATTCTCTAGAACTATCAGAGTGAACCTGAATCCAAACTCAGCGTAAAATGTCACCAAAGATGTCACCAAATTTAATCCCAAATTAAGAATTAAAAAAAAAAACTGAGGTAAAATCCTCCCTCAGAACTGAGGCAGAAGGTCACCCGTGTCATGTTGCTGGTGTTTTTATTTATTTATTTTTAATAGTAATTCATGAAATTAAACCTCATAACATACAGGCCAAATTGTGTGGAATTATTCAGTCTGAATTCATAGTCTGTTGCCATGACATCCTTTCAGTTATGAAAATAGGACAAAGTAATCTATGTAGCCTACCTCTAAGCACCCTTCTGAAATGCATGGCCATGTTTCAGGCTTCATACCAAGACAATCCATTCTAATTTTAAAATAGTTGTTGATGCTGTACGGAATGGATTTTTCTTTAATGCTGGATTATATTGAAACAATGTGAAGATGCTGGTTATGCAACAGGAGTTTGGGATACGGGATATTCTCTAGAACTATCAGAGTGAACCTGAATCCAAACTCAGCGTAAAATGTCACCAAAGATGTCACCAAATTTAATCCCAAATTAAGAATTAAAAAAAAAAACTGAGGTAAAATCCTCCCTCAGAACTGAGGCAGAAGGTCACCCGTGTCATGTTGCTGGTGTTTTTATTTATTTATTTTTAATAGTAATTCATGAAATTAAACCTCATAACATACAGGCCAAATTGTGTGGAATTATTCAGTCTGAATTCATAGTCTGTTGCCATGACATCCTTTCAGTTATGAAAATAGGACTGTATATTACTCACAGAAATATAAAGTGTAATTCAGATGTACAATACCATTCAAGACTATTCTAGAACGAAAGTGATATTTCTATTAAGCAGGGACACATTAACTTCAAAAAAATAAAGGTAAAAACATTTATAATGTTTCAAATTAAAATAAAAAACCTTTCTATTCATCAAAGAATAAAAAAAACTTTATTTTGGTTTCAACACATAAGCAGTATTATAACCTGTGAGTTATCATACTTTGATAATAATAAGAAAGCTAAATCAGTGTATTAGAAACATTTTGAAGGATTATGTGACTGATGGTTGGAGTAATGGATGCTTAAAATCAACTTTGTCATCACAGAAATAAATTACATTTTAAAATATATTAAAATAGAAAATAGTTATACATTCAAATAATTTTAATTACAATATTACTGTTTTTGATGAACAAAAGAATCTTCATTAAAAAATCTGAACAGTAGCATATGTACTGGATTCTGTTATTTAATTTGAATTGAACTAAATAGTCTAAATGTGTCATGGTCCTCTTGTGAACGTTGACTGACATGGAAGAGAAGAAATTGTTGAATTAAGTCATTATTTTTGTTTTCTTTGCACACAAAAAGTATAAAGGTTGAACCACCGATGTCACATGGACTATTTTAACAATGTCCTTACTACCTTTCTGGCCCTTGAACGTGGTAGTTGTGTTGCTGTCTATGCAGCGTCAGAAAGCTCTCGAATTTCATCAAAAGAAAATCTTCATTTGTGTTCCGAATAAGAAACAAGGTCTTACGGGTTTGGAATGACATGCTAATCACATTAGCATGTCATAAGGGTGAGTAATTAATGAGAGAATTAAAAATTTTGTGTGAACTATCCCTTTAATAATATATGCACATGCTATAGTCATCACTAGCAGTAAATGCACACTGTTCTTAAGTAGGGCATCTTCCCTCATCCTACCCTGCATTTTACAGGCCTAAAGACCTGGCACCATTAACTTAGTGTCAAATTTATTTAATCCGTGTTTTCTTTGTTAAACTGAACACCAAAGAAGCCAAACAGCGTTCTCGGTTTCTCTGGCCATACTGTGGAAGCTCTCAAAGCGCTGATGGACACCAAGCACAATCTGTCACTCCAGTAACCGGCCTCTCACTCTATCTGTTCTAAGAATCTCCAATAGCTAATTAGAGAGTATTACACTTGCCCCGATGCCTTTACAATACCACCGAGCCATCAATTATCTCCCCGTTTTTTGTAACATGACCTAGGACACAGTGAGATGCGATGAAACTCCTCAACATGATATGTGCAGTGTGTTCATGCCTGTGGAGGGGCAAATCCAGCGTTTGACACAGAGGGATCTCAGCGTCCATTAACGGCCGTCAGTCCCCATCTACTCACTGCCACCTGCAAGTGTTCGATTCCCAGCATCGGTGGCACAAGCACGGGGTAAAGTGACAGATACTTTGACTTTAATCGCTCAGAAACTTCCTCTTTAACTGGTCAGCGCGAGAAACACGTCGCTTTTAATATGCTGGAGTGTGAGTTTTTCCGTTTATATATTCGATTTAGAAATTACACTTGCTGAACTTTCTAAGTGACACCACACTAACTCACAATTCTCGCATGTGAGCTCTTTATTATAAAAAATTGGCTGTCAGGGTCATGCCATACTTCAACAGGTTCAAACGCCATTCAAACTCTAGGCTAAATACCAAAAAAGGCCACATTTCACAACATCTCTCATTATATGACATGAATATGTAGACTATAAACTCTCCTGACCGACTGTCTTTCTCTCGCCTTTTCTTTCCGCCCTCCACCCTGTTGGCATAACGTCTACAGTTGACACAGCTGGCTCTGGCTCATGCCCGCTCTCTAAGCTACTCTATATCTCCGACCTGACAACAAATAAACATCCCAGAGTGCCTTGCGCCTGCCAAGTCAAACACCTCTGCGTCAAAGGCTCTGTCAGATTCATGAACAAAACAAAACTATTCAACTGGACAATAGGTCAACATGGCATGTTAAATGTGTTGAGAACAGTCAAATGACATCTAGCACAGTTGGATTGAGTTGGAAGCAGAACATTTAAGCCCTCCAGAAATGTGATGAAATTCAACTACAATAGAGAGAGCTTGCGTTGTTGTCTTTTGGGAGCCTGATTGTTGCGTTTCCCCTTCAGGATTCTCTTGTTTTGTTATTTTCTGCTCAAAAATGCAGTGAAAGGGCAATTTATCAGGTCACATTTCAGCACAGACACATTATTAATACTGATACGTCATACAGTATGAGTCCACATTAAATCATGTTGAATCACAGTGGAATTTGAGGCATAAGGTTTTGCACTGAAAATAAATATGTAATACTCACAAAGACCAAGTCATTATAAAATGAAAACAAGATAAACTATTCTGAAATGAATAAAATAAAAATAAAAAATAATAAAATAAAATACAATTAGAACTTATATCCAATTGTCTTTCAAATACCTAACACAAAATCAATAACTCAAAGCGGGGACGGTAATACTTTTGAAGATATAGAAATCATCATACCGACCAAGTCATTATTCAATTCAATTAACGTTTATTAGTATAGCGCTTTTCACGATACAAATCGTTGCAAAGCAGCTTTACAGAAAATTAAGTTTCTACAATATATTTAGTAGTAGCTTATTATTACAAAAAAAGGAAATAAAAAAATTACTATCAAGATTTATATCTAAAATCCAATTTCACTTCAAATATACCTCACACAAAATCAGTAACTCAATTGAGAAAGAAAAAAAAGAATAAAAAGAAATAGACCCAAATAACAAGGCCTCACTGTTCTGTGATATTCCGCAGTAAACGTTTTCATATTTATGGAGTATTTAACTTGAAATTTCTCATCTTATTTCTCACTTGTTTACCTTAGTAGTAATATGAGTCCGGGCTGGCACTCAATCCCCTCTTGGTATTTGCAAGCGAGACGCTCACGGTATTACAAAGCAGTGTTTTTTTCAATGCTAATATCCATTTTCCATCTTTGCATTAAATTGCGCATGACCTAATCTAAGTCTTGGCTTTTCTATGCTGAAATATGAATTTGGCTCATCCGTGTCACTTGTTCTGGTTGTATTTAAGCTTTGAAGAATATAATATCCAGTCTTCAAGGAGCCATAGAACGTGCTATTTTCTTAATATTTCACTACTGTGGAAACAATGGCTGGACATTATACAGAGATTTGGAGCGTTTTTTTATGGTCACATTCAAGTTCATTAAGAAACTTAATCCTTTATGGCTTCACAAACCTGTCATTTTAAATCAAATTTAAGGGGTGAATAGATGAGACACGAGTTTTGAGGTCACATAGAATTGATCAGAATGCATCATGAGACCTTTAGAGAAGGAATGAAATCATTGTTTGGAAAACAAAAAGTATTTAGCAGTTTATCACCAAAATGAACAAAACAAGAGTTGTATGTCTGTGCTACTGATCTTTGGGAATCCACATCAATGAGCTGCACACAATAACAAGCCACATGTTATCTCAATGAAAACTCACAAGGACAAACGAAGCAGGCACTTTCATATGGAAACATTTCTGTTGGAGCAATGGCACCAAGGTCAAAGGTTTGATTCGCAGAGAGTACATTAACTAGTTTTAAAAAATGCTATATAAGTTGCTTTGGATAATACCATGTGCCAATGTTTGTGGTCTGTAAGATTTTTTCATGCTTTTAAAAGTCTCTTAAGCTTACCGACTTATTTTACCAAAAAATTTGATTTATTGGACCAAAAACACAGTAAAAACAGCAATATTGTGAAATATTATTACAATTTAAAACAACAGTTTTCTATTTTAATATATATATTTTTAATATATCCTGTGACGGCAAAGCTGAATTTTCAGCAGCCATTATTCCAGTCTTGTGTCACATGATCCTTCATTCTAATATGCTGATTTGATGTTCAAGAAACATTTATGATTGAAACCATGATACATTTTTTCTGGATTCTTCAATGAATAGAAAGCTCAGAAAAGCAGCATTTTTATTATTTTTTTTGCAGCATTTTTAAATGTCTTTACTTTCAACTTTTAATCAATTTAATGCATCCTTGCTGACTAAAAGTATTAATTAAGAAAAAAAATCTTACTAACCCCAAATTTTTTAACAGTAGCATAGATGTGAAATGTAAAGCCTGTCTGTCTCAGAGTAAATTAAATAAAAAAGGTAACTGACTTCACTATTGTGACTTGATATCTCTAAATGTCACTTAATATCAAATAATTTGACATTATCTCAAAACGTTCTAACTATATATATAAAATGTTATATAAATATATATATATATATATATATATATTGTTATATTATATTATTTTAAACTTTATATGAAAATTACCTTTTTTACTCTGAGGTAGAAACAGTCTACTATACTTTCCTTGGCACAGAGAGAAATAAAAATTAACCTTATTTCCTAAAAATATTAATGAATGATTTTAGGAAAATGTGACAAAAAGATACATTAGTCAAAACATTTTGAGAATGCAATTTGTAATAATAAAGAACAATGTTAGCAAGTTAAAGTGTAATGCAAGTATTAAAGGTTGAAAGAACAGGGCAGAAGTTAGTGTTGGTATGAAGTAAAAAAGTTACTGTTATTATTATTGGTAGAAATTGTCACTCACAGTGTAGCCATGGTGCTGGCTGTTTCTGAGCCGTACCTCCATACCAAATCTTGAAATAAATCTAGGGACTTGACAATATAAACAGACAAGGGCTTAGAGAGAGCGTGGACAGCTCTTCTGGCACGGAATGTATAGTTTCATGGGGAGAGCTCTAATTGGCCTGTTGAATCCAGCTGTGAGTCAGCAGTAAAGCGCACCATGTCCTGCCAGATCTCTATATAACACCCCGCTTGAAATGTGGAACCGAATCAGTGCACCACATTCTTACTGCACCCCCAAATCCACACCCATAACCGTCGCTGTGGTGAAGGGTTTATGGGAACAGGCTTTTGGTGAAGATGTTGCTCTGGTTACATCCATCTGAGTGACAGCAGATGACAAATGAGACAGAACGCTGTCACAGTCCATAAGTCTGTAAGAGAGACGCTCTCACAAGCCTCCCATACTTATTTTTGGGCTCTGTTCAGACCACAGATGGGACGTGGTTTTGGGCTAGAGGGGCACCATGAAATCTCCAGTTATGTGGCTGTTTATTAACTGGGTTGGTTTGGTTTTGAGAGATACTTGGGATCCTAACCTGGCTCTCTGTGCTGCTAAGTCCCATGGCCCATCTGTGTACCTCAACAAACCCTGTCCGAGAACACTGGGATATTCAGTCTTAACTCAAAACTGTCGGTGCTCTGTTTACATGCTGGGGTTTATGGTGAATGTTTGCGGAAAGGCTGGGTGCGATGTAAATAGCGCCTTGACTACTGTTATTTATTTTAAGGAGTGTTTGGCAGATGATACTTGGCATAGGCTATGTGTCAACATACTCTCTATAGTGACAATGAGGAAGATACTCTAAATTAAACACATTTACGACTGGCCCTGTGTACATTAAGGCCATAAAGGGCCCACACTGAGACATTAAATCACCATTATACAAATTTATTACCACATTTATAATGTGTAACTAGTGAAATAAAAGCACTATAGAAACACTTTCAGCACTTAAAATTCATAATAAATTTTAAAAACTAAAATAAATAAAAAATATATATATTTATTACCATACCTGTGACCAAAATGGTAGAGACAAATGTCCTTTTTTATTAAAGGAATATTCTGGATTCTACATAAGTTAAGCTCAATTTGCAACACTTGAGACTTAATGTTGATTAACACAAAAATTAGTTTGGATTAGTTTCTCCTTTCCAAAAAAGAAAGAAAGAAAGAAAGAAAAAGTTGACATAACATTACAGCTAAAACCTTAACACAACTGTAACAATTATGAGAAATTTACAGCTCAAATAATACAAATGTAAACGATTTATAAAATTATAAGAGTCACATTTGTGCTTTTACATTTGGGCCTAGATTTTAAAATTGGGCCCATTTGTTTTCATCATAAGTGCCTCACTGTAACTCTTTTTTTAAGCAACTCTTTTTTAAGAAAAAGAGTGATACGCTGACATTTTTATTTGTTGTAAGAAACATTATGCTGTCGAGTGAGCTTAACTTGTAAAATGTGAACCCATCAGTCAATGCATATCAACTTTAAAGAAAAATGTATGACCAAGGAGCATAAGAAATATGGCTAGCAGCTCTTTAAAAGATAAAATAAGCTGTAACAATACTGAAACTGAATTCCAAATATCTGTATTTAACTAGCAACACTTCGCTTCACAACAGCTCAACATTTTCTTGGCACACTCTCCGCCAGATATTTTAATGCCACCTGGCTGGATCATGTAAAACCAAGTGATTTTCCACACGTTTGTGCTGCAACGCTAATAAACAATTACAGTTTACAAAAAAATACAGACAGAGGTTATATGGGATTAATAAAAATAGTGAAATCGAATAATAAAAGCAATACGGCACTAATATAAATTAATAGTACTATACTGGAAAAAAGGACAATAGTAATTAAAAAAAAACTTGAGGGTTTCCACAACTTTGTGCAGTAAATAAACCAAAAAATATCTTACAATGCTAGAATCAAGGAATATTAAATCCACCTTTTTATGTAGATATTCCCAGGAGTAATTCTGACCAGGACTCTCACAGTAATTATTTGGGCAAATATTATGTATGTTAATGGTGAATGTTTCAAATTACCTTTCACAAATCTGCTGGAAAGTCCATTTTAAGATGACCAAAAGAAAGACAAGCCTCTTTCTCCATAGTTAGGATGATGGGACTAAATTAAGCACATTCACCTGTGTAGAAAGCCATACATGTGTGTAGTATAAGTACTGTATCTAGCAGGATCTATTGCTCAAAAAGCCTGAGGAAATGTTGCCCATTAGCTGTATTTATTCCCTTCAGTATATTAGCAGACGATCCACCCCACTCGCAGGGTTAAACCGATTAAGCACTTGGATTCAGGACAGATATGACACAGTGCTAAAATAATGTGGCCATCGGTCTCTGTCTCACATTTCAGGTATATAATTAAATGTCAGGAAATTACTTACTCAAAATATAGCATTCCAGACAAATGTAATTAGCACAAAACATGTATGGATATATCATTCTTTGATAACTGGCTATGCGCATTTAAAGCCCTACAGCCATCAGGTGAATTGGCTAAGTTGAATGCATCCCACAAAAATAAAGTGTGTTTAGCAGGAAAAAAGAGCTACCAGATATTTGACAACGATTATGGGTTAAGTAGCTATTAAGAATGCTTAAGTGGCAGAATTTTAGACAGGAAGAGAGAGGAGAGGAGGAGTGACTGGATTGCATTACTTTACAGAATGACTGGAAACCTTTTACGGCTTGACAAGAACTTGGCCTGGTGTATTTGACAAGGAAAACAAGCACGATCCATCAATTCCCAGGCTTTTCATTCCATTGCCAAAACATCAGTCTCCTGACAAATCTCAGATATTTTATGCCAGCAGTTTCATCATCATGCTAATATATGTATCACATATGGTCTCCGTTGCTCGGCTATTAGCATGACGGAAAGACAATCGAGTCGTAGATTGGATCTGACAGCAAGCAAAAAAAAGAGGTGGATTTGTTGATCTTGAAATTAAAGATATAATTCAACCGTAACTTTCATGTGATGAAACATTAGAGAGTTGAAGGTTGCAAATTATGAGCCGTAATTGTAAAAATGATTCTGACCGCGTGCATTCTTCTGCAGTACAATCTAGAAACTTGGATTCGAGTGAGATTTATGACGTTTCTGAAAACTCATATGAACAATGATCGTGCTGGAATCATAAACTCCTCCTTCTCATTAAATACCCCAAAGAGAACAATCTCCCCAAGCCACTGTTTAAATCCAGTTCACCCAGAATGCAAAGCTTTGGCAAATGGAGTGGAAACAGATAGGAAACAGTCCTCGAGTCCTGCTGCTTCAGTGCAGGTAACTGTCGCTACCTGCTAGCATAATGGAGCTGGCAGTTGCTAAGTTAAGTAGACAGGGCAGTCAGCAGCTCATTCTAGTACATCCACATTAGTATCAACGTCACTTTCTGCAGAACTCAGACGGCTCGGGTTTCGCGGGTGCATTCAGAGGAAAAAGTCAGCTCATGCACAGGCCATGTGTTTTAATTAGCTAATGGCGCTAGCCGTTTCATCTCCAGCATCTGTGTTGATTGCTTACAAAAGCCTCCATTTACTCCAAAACACGCTATTTTGGCAAAGGTCTGGGCCGGCTGCTGCTGGAGAATTCTGAACGCTTGTCCAAAAATCAGTCTAATAAATCTTTATATATACGTTTGCCGGTTTCACACTAGCAAAGGGGGGGAAAGGAAATTCCATGATCTATGTTTTTTTCCAGCAGGTTGTTTAAGCCAATTTTTCTTCAAGTAAAGGCCTGTATGTTCAAACTTCATCGTAAGGGTGGCTCCGCATTTAATTTTGATGAGGTAACAAAAAAGGTGTGGTTTAGGAAGTTAAATCCTAATATCCGTTAACATTACAACATGCAATTTAAAAATAAAAACATTTTTTGCGAGCCAAATGTTCAATGACCAGCTGTCTCGTGATGGTGACGACGACAAAGATGAGAAATGCAAGCAAATGGGTGTGTACTGCCCAGAAACAATTACTGCTTCATTAAAAATTAAGTCACATATCCAAACTGAATTGCAAAAACTTGCACACCCTACCCATGTGATCTTGTAAACTGAATATTTCACAAATGAGAAGCATTACAAAAAAAGAGGTCACTTTTGAAGATGTAATATTTGGCAAATGAGCAATGAGTAAAGTAATAATTAAATAATATTTTTTATAATTATTTATAATGTATTATGATTAATATTAATGATAGTAACAATAATAAATGTATACTTTTATAAATAAATGTATTATTATAATTATTTCTAAATATATTATTTAAATATTATTTAAAAATATGGTTTTCAATCCCTGAATAAACAAAACCATAGGTGAGAAAAATATTTTATTATTTATTATTTTATTTTAAACTTGAAACTTTTTATTTGAGAAGACATTAATTCACTCTACTTAAAGAAAAAAAAACCTAAATGACAAAAAAATGCAAGAAAGAAGTCACTGAACAAACAAACAATCCGGTTCCAAAATACACTGACATTTTTGCATCAGACATATGCCTTAATGAATGTCAGCAGAGATGACGCAGGAAAAGCCAAAGTAGTAAAATCTAAAAGGTTGGAGGAATTAATACAGAGTGTTATTATGACTATGAGAACTCAGTGACTGTTTAGTACAGTAGTAAACACACACTAACCACATAAGATACAGAGCAGCACAGCCCATGTTCTTAACCTGTCACAGCAGGAACAAACTGCAGAAAATGGCAAGAAAACCTCAAGTCGACTGCAATAATGCTAAACCAAAGCCAAGATATTAATGAAATAAGATTAAACCAAAACATTCCAGAGGAAATTCAATAAAGAAACCATCATTAATGTCCAACGTTGTAGCATGGATCTGCTCATCAAACATGATCAACTGGATAAGTAACTGGAGTATTATCAACAGATACGCTTTGATGAATATTTACATGAATTTCATGAGCTGCTGGGATAGGTGATCTGAAATACAAATCCAGAGTTGAATCCAGTACAGCATTGACGTATAAGAGCCCTGGGACAGTGTCGGGCAGAAGTCGCTGGATACATTTTTAATATTAATGCAGACAAGAAGGGCAAAAAAGCAATAAACTAAAATAACACTTGAATTAGGCATGAAACACAACAGGATATTGCAGTGAGATTATGTTGTTTCCTTTTAGATGCCTTCTGCCTCTGCTGTCCGACTACCACAAAACAGCCCGCGGCACTTTTTAATTGGACAGGGTGAACCGAAAAAGCCTCTCAAACTCTGCGAAGCGGTTTTAAGAGGTTTGCCGAGCTCAGTGATTGCAGATGTAGCTGTGTTTTTACGTGCCGGGGCATAAAACCACGTCCAGGTATGGACGGTGACAAAGCAGAGAGTCAGAACCCCGTCCTATGTTTGTGATAATGACTTTTTCCTGCCAAGGCGCTGCATGATACAAATGAAATGCAGCACAGCTGGGAGATAAAGAGAGGGAGAGAGAGAGAGGAATGAAAGAGTGTTATGTTTGGATGCAGGGAAATCGTGCCTCGTGCGCTCTCTGAGGAATCTGCAGTTGGAAAGATAATAAAGGGATTAGCTGGGTTTTCTGAAGCATTTGCTTCTAAATCAAAACGTCTCATCGGTTTCCTCTGCACAAATAGCTAGAATACCAAAATGTCTTGGTATATTGCGCAAAGGACACAAATGCAACATGTTTCAGACAAAAGCTTCTTCCTGCCGAGGTCCCAGGAAGGCATCAATTCGGAGGAAAAAATTAAAACACTCTAGTCAAGTATGTGCACTCATCCAATTTGTGAAATATAAATAAATGTAATAAATAAATAATTATAATTTTAAAAAATTCTAAATATATACATACAATTTTAATGAATATAAATTATATTTTAAATAAATAAAATAATATAAATATAATATAAAATTTTTTCTCCAATGATTACAAGGTAATGAATGAATCAAGATGAGTTTTAATATCTGTATTAATATCATTAAAGTCACTTTTAAATAAAAAAAAACATTGATACTGTAAAAAATTAACTCACCCAGTAACACAATAATTCTGCTACAAGTCAATTCCACACAAATCTACTCAAACTTTACCCACATTACTTTTATTTCCTTAAAAAATCAGTTTAAATGTAAGTCATTAATATTTGAAAGCACTAAGTTACAAAAATAAAATAAAATCTTTCCAAATAGGCCTGAAATATGCTTAAGTACCACATATACTGCCAGTTGGGATTCATTTAATGATCCACTAAATTTAAAAATCCTTTGACGTTTCACTTAAATTGACCTTTTCTGTTTTTCGCACAGGAAACGTTAATGCGATAATAGTCCAGGCCACCGGACTGCCTAAAAACAGAGACTGAACTTGGACAGAGTTGACTTGGTGAGAGGCCTTCGCTACATCCAGAGACAATGTCCAGCCATTTTACAACAATAATGGGTTTGTTCCTATCTTAGCATCTGCATAGCATCGCCATGAATAAAAATGAGTGTTTGTTTGTTCTAACAGTTTGTAACACCAGGGCTCTTGCCACATAGTCCGGGCAGAGTTTTGAGAGTAAGAACAGAACTCCTACACCACTGTTGTAGCCTACAAGTATGAGCAAGTGAGAAAAAGAGAGAGATTATGCTATAAAATAAGAAAAAACAATAATACTCAAATACATACAGTATATACAACAACAAAAGCAACGATTCACAAAAATGATTTCCAGAACTACCAAGTTTATGCCGCAGAGTGCGCAGCAATGCCGAAAATGTAGCTGCATGGACTTAAAGGAATTTATAAGATCTAATTACATCTGTCAGTCCAGCTGCTGTGAGCTCAGAGTAAACCAACGTCTTCTCGAGAATAAACAAAACTTGTCATTAATAACCTCAACGGAACTACTTAATGCTACCCTTGTAACATACTCCACATATTAGTGTACAGCTGTCTCCTATTGACACGGCTAAAGAGATCATTCAGATACAAAAAGGCATCCTGGGATTTAAATGAATAGGCCGACTTCAAAACAAGCTGTTAAAGTATCTGTAAAATAAAAGGATTTTTGGACAGAATCTTGTGTATGAAATTGAATATATCTGACAAGAAATCCAACGTTCTCCAATTGAGCAATAGAGGGGAATTTTGCTAGTCATCTCCTCTGCGGCTCCATTCTTACAGTCTACTACATTTTTCCAAGTGTTTAGTTTGGATAAAAAGCCAATTCGCTTAATACTTGTGGGACGGCTAAACGTTTAAACCTCCTATTTAAAGGGATCAAGTGCACGCATTGTTTGGTTATGTTAAACAGATGTGTAGGGTTTTTTTTTAGATCTCAATCATTTCGGGTTTTTTTAAAAGGAAAAGACAGAAAGACAGAGAGAGAGAAAGAGATCTTAAGAAAATAAACAGAGTTTCACCCTACACAAATTGTGGACTAATTGTGCATTTGGACTTGCGCATTGGTGGGGCTGGAGCCATTTTTCCACTTGAGCTGAGAATGTTAGAAAAGGCACTTTGACATTGATTAGTGTGTTGACTTGTGGAATCGGAGAGTTTTACCTGGATGTCTTGGGTTTCACCACAACACTATTTATACAGCTAGACTACAGGTCCAATTAAATACCCAAACCCGTCAGTGGAAAAGTTAGCCGCGCTTTCAGTTGAAATCATAATTTCTCATGCCATGTGATATGGTTGTGTAAAAAAAGCTGAGGAAAATAGGCATAGGTGGTCCCTTGAAAGCTGTTACGAAAAATGAAGCTTGGAGAGAACTTCCAAATCTATTCCTTGAATAAAACAGACATAAAAATAATGGATTTGTAAAAAACTTTTGTGGGACCTTTAGAAAGAAATTTGGTTTAATAAAGCCTAATGAAAGAGTTATTTGTCCTTGGTTGATAATACATACTTAAAAACTGATTTTAAAACTGACCTGTTTAATTAAAAATTATTATACCGCATTTGGTTTCCCCAACTTTCCACTCAAATTAAAGCCAATGAGGATTCCAACAAAAACCATTCAGTCCGAAATACTGCGTATGCATTTTCAAGGCCAATTCAGCTGCCAACTATAATCACCTCTATGAATTTCATTATGGGGAACCGCTGGAAATTGTGCACTTTTGACAGCCAGCAAAAATGGTAGATACTCACCATGCATTTGTTAGGTTTCTCTCCAGAGTGAACTCTCATGTGGATGAGCAACTTGTAGCGGGCGTTGAAGGGTTTGTAGCGCCGGACACATCCGGCCCAAAAGCAGGTGAAGTCCTCACCCTTGCGCTGGTCGATGTGGACCTTCTCGATATGCCTAACCAGCTCCTCCTGCTGCTCATACGCCGCGCTGCAGTCAATCCATCGGCATACCTGCTTATCGCTAAATACGTCCTCCCTGTCGCCCACCTGCTGTTCGACCAGGCCTGTGGGTTTGGGTTGTGCCAGAAGGCCTGAGGGTGGAGACTGCTGCTGGCTCTGAAGATGCAGTAGAGCACCTGGGCCGGAGCCCATGTACTGGTGCAGGTGGTAGGGAGGGGGCATGGGCGGCCGTGGGGGGCCTGTTTGATGGTGGTGGTGATGGTGGGAATGCCCACCGCAGTGGCTTCCGTGGCTCGTCAGATAGTGATAATGGTGCTGAAAGAGCTCCTCCTCACTTGGAGAGAACTCATCCATCGGTTCCTGTTTCAGCGTCGCCGTACAGCCGTCCAGCACAGCGCCGGGCTGTATGAGAAGTCCAAGTCCGTCGCTGCTACCCATGCCGGGTCCCGGCTGCATGGAGCCCACGTCCTCACAATGCTCCACAGATGACACCGAGGAGGACGAGGATGAAGAGGAGAGGGGTAGGAGGCAGGACGAAGTGGAAGGTGATGGCAGCTGAGGGCTGGGGAGAGGCTTCTGGGAGAACGTGGCGGCGGTAGGCGATGACGAATTGGTGCGCAGGCCGTTAACGCAGGACATCTGGGAGGAGCAGATATTTGCGGCAATATCGATTCCCTCCGAGGCTGACTGGGAGGCCACTGAGAGGCAGCGTCTCTTCAGTCCGCTTGCGTTCGGCCTTGCTGAGTGACGCGAGCTCGGGGACAAAGCCAGCAGGGAGGAGCCATCTTCATTATTAAATGGATACACAGTCACCGCCATTGCTGACAACGAGAGAACTGTTGCTAAGTTACCTTCGCCGCCTCCACCACCGCCGCCAATGCTCGGACGGTCCAATTCCCTGCGACCTGCTCCCATCCCTCCTGAAAAGTCACCCAGGGCTGATCCCAGTTTGTAGCCTTCCTGTTTGATGGGGTACGACGGCAACCCATGACAACCATTGACGCCACCAGACAGAGATGACGAGCTGAGAGCCGTCTGAAAGCCAGCAGACCTGCGGGAGAATGAAACACACCCAGAGGAATATGAGGAGCGTTTAGGCAAAACGGAGCAGAAAGAATATGCACGCTATTAGCGGCCTGGCTCGTTGAAAGATAAAGGCCAGGGCTTCTCAAAGCACTGCCAACTCTGCACTGTCAGACACCAAAGGAACAGACAAGCTCTGTGCTCCGGTCCTGGCAGACCTGTACTCTCAAACATCTCTGTTAACACTGACAATGTTTGACCAAAAGCGACACGATTGGAGATTCGTTTTGCAAACCCTTACAGAATCTTATTAGGTTATAATGTTTGGTTTGTGCTGATCAGAAGCTACTTTTTATGTTCCTCTCTCTCTCTCAGGAAACAGCCATTTGATGGGTTTCCATTGCGGTGTATTTTAAACACCAGTTAGATCCACCACAAATGCTCCTGAGCAATTCCATGAATAAATGATGCAGGAAATTTGGCCTGAACTATAGTTATGAATCGGTATTTAAAAATAAGAAAAGAGAGAAATGAATACAGGCAGGCTGTCATACTCAGCGTATGACAGGCTTTGATGACACAATAGGAGTTAACCGAAGCCTACATGTGAGCTAAATAGAAGTCACCTGGTTTTGGTGGTATAATGGTGGGCCTCTAAACGCTCTGTGTTTACAATACTCCCCATTATAGTGGGAATCTTTGCCCCCCTTGAATGGGGGTCATATTTCCCAGTGCGTCGCTGTGATCTTCCACATAATAATTCCTGTCAGTTTGCTCATTATGGATTTGTGTGCAAAGCTCCGGGATGATGTGAGAAGGGCCCTCTGTCCCAGCAGCCTATGAAAGATTTTGTCTAAGTCCTCTTTTCACTTGGTGCGGAAACCGCTAATACTAGAGCGCTGGCTGAGCCGAAGCCTCAAGTTTGTCATGAGTCGCTCCATTCAGGCTCACCACTTCCTGTTTGGCTGAAGCAGTGACATTCAGCGACAGTATTGGGAGAGTTGGATGGCATGTTTGAGTGAAAGCACTTTGGATAGCGTCCCTCGCTGAAACGATGGGTTTCAGCTGTACTGCGGCTACACAGAAGCCAACAGAAACCGACAGCAGTCTCTTTTCCTAGCCGTTTAAAAAACAAACGCAGCCAAGAAGCGCCATCAGTACTGCAGTGTTTTACTAGCTTGTTTGACTTATTCCGCACTACTTTATTAAACAACCTGCTTTATTTGCTTTGCAGATATGAGTTTACATTTCTAATGTAATTAGCAGGACTATAAAATTGCAATCTTAAATGCTTTACATGCATTTTACTAGATCCTACTCACATGAACTGCTAATCTTGGACGTCTCAGAGAACAAAAAGCAAATACTTGTTTGTTTTTTCATTAATAATGGTACTAATATACCATTTAAAAGTTAAGGATCAGTAAGATGTTTTTGACAGACGTTTCTTATGCTCAACAAGGCTGTATTTATTTGATCAAAAATAGAGTAAAAACAGTAATATAGTGATATACTATTACAATTTAAAATAACTATTTTCTATTTTAATATATTTTAAAATGTATTTTATTCCTTTGAGTGCAAAGCTGAATTTTCAGCAGCCATTACTCCAGTCTTCGGTATCACATGATCCTTCAGAAATAATTTTAATATGCTGAAACTATGATATTGGCCCGATTTTTTCAGGATTCTTTGATAAATAGAAAGTTCAAAAGAACAACATTTATTTGAAATATAAATATGTGACCCTGGACCACAAAACCAGTGATAAGTAACACAGGTATATCTGTAGCAATAGCCAAAACGCATTGTATGGGTCAAAATTATTGATTTTTCTTTTATGCCAAAAATCATTAGGATATTAAGTAAAGATCATGTTCCATGAAGATATTTTTTACATTTCCTACTGTAAATATATTAAAACTTAATTTTTGATTAGTAATGTGCATTGCTAAGAACTTCATTTGGACAACTTTAAATGCGATTTTCTCAATATTTTGATTTTTATTTGCACCCTCAGATTCCAGATTTTCAAATAATTGTATCTCAGCCAAATATTGTCCTATCCTAACAAGCCATACACCAATGGAAAGCTTATTTATTCAGATTTCAGATGATGTATAAATATTATTTTCGAAAAATTGACCCTTATGACTGGTTTTGTGGTCCATGGTCACAAATGTATCTTTATAAATCTTTTGTAAATATATAAATGTCTTTACTGTCACTTTTAAAAATAAATGTTGGGCCGCCACCACTGCTCGGACGGTCCAATTCCCTGCGACCTGCTTTTAAACAAATGAATGCTATCTTGCTTAATAAAAGCATTAATTTCTTTCCAACCAACGAATAAATAAATTAATTAATCAATCTCACTGACCCCAAACTTTTGAATGGTAGTGTAAGTAGGAGGAATCGCTGGTTGTCATGTCACAAAATAGCAATGTTTCACTCATGAATATTAATTAGACTATGCATAAATCACTAAGATCTTTCACTGTTTCATCAAATAAACAGTCAATGTAATGTACATCAGATCTGTAGTAGATTATAGCTCATTTCCAAGTCAAAATTGAATGAAATAACATTATGCTTAGCAAATGTTCAATATATATTTTAAATAGCACATTCATTTACTTTTTTAGTCATAAAAAGTTATCAGAGGGCAACTATTCTTATTGATCAGTCCAAGTGTTGTGCTGTGCTAGTCTCACCTGGTGTCTCGATGGGGGCTTTCCTGCAGGTGAAGGTTCTGTGTGGGTGGTTCACAGTGGCTGCTGTGGTGGTACTGGGCTCCAGGCTGAACTGGCAGGTTCTGTCTACAGCGCAGCAAGTTTCCTTCTGCTGTCAGCTCAGGAGTGCTTTCCTTCTCTGAACAGAATGAGATACATCCCCCATTCACTGAAAGAGGTGGAAAATACAACAGCTATATTAACATTTACAGATTTTTAAAACCATTCACCAATCTTTTAAACCCATTGCATGACTTTCTGTAGTACTTCATTTTAACAATGAGACACAGTCAATGTCATTGCATAGGGAGAACTCTCAAACTGAGTGTAGCAAATGTAATCAAAATACGGTTTCATAGTGTTTGAAAATATTTCCAGAAGGAAAGCTGACACTCTTTTTGAGTCCAGTGTGGGGGACCACATTATTCAAGTTATTTACTAACTCAATTTTAGAAATTGAATTTGCTCGCAATGATGATATTAATAATGCAACACCCAGTGGAGTCTGATCAAAACCAGCATCTAAACATGTGGATAAAGCCAAACCAAAGACAAAGGAGGTTCGGTAAGATATCGTTTCCAAGTACACAAAATGAAAAGGTGACAAGTAATTGCTATAAAGCAAACAATTGTGAGGGAAACAAAGAAATGAGTGTTGAGAGGCGAGAAGAAATGAGAGAAAGAGAAAAAGAAATGATGGAGAAGGAGGTCACAAGACACGCAGGTCCTGTAAAGCACATGCTGGATAACTCTATAAACAGAAGAAACACACTTTTTCACATCCATTCTAGTTTTCAAAGAACAATAATGGTTGTTTATTAAATCTTGGACAATTTTTTTCTTGGCTTAGAAATCCCACAGTTGGAATGTCAAACTGTGTTTGTGTATAACATCACTGCTCGCTGAGCTAAAGCCAGGGCTTTCTTGCTTCATCTGGAGAGGATTGAGAGGTTTGTCAATGACATTGGAATAGTTTGTTTCACACTAAAACTAACATTCTTTTAATTACGTCCTCCTGTTCTTTCGTCCCTTAGAAAGCTATTATGCTGTGAGCTCATTTTAAATAGAAATGATACATGTTCAACTTATTTTAGGCTTGATTCCTGTATGTAACACTGATAATTGGTTTCACAAGACGTCTTCAAATGCCACAAAGTCAAGTAGAGGTAAACTATACTGCTGATGTGAGGTGCAGAGAGAATATAGCCAGAAGCCACAGGAATTTTCAACACAAATCTGTTTTACAGATTTTCAAAATTTCTCAATATCATATCTGGGATGCAATTCTTGCCACAAGAGGCAGCTTGTGAAAACAGTTTCGCTGTGAGCCATTTAGCTAAGACCCTTTAACCCCCAAAATAGCTATTTAAGCAACCATGAGAAACAGATGACACAAATATGCTTTTTTGTTTCAAAATAACAGTAGAACCTTTGAGGCACTTTTGATTACAAGCATAAAAACGATCATGAATAGCAGATGAAATGCCTTTGCTGAAGGTGATGATTGGAGTTTAGACGATAGTCCCCAATCGATGCGCTTGTGCAACACAGACATGTGCACATCCAACCTGCAGAAGATGAGGCAAATGGCTCAGTATCAGAATACTTCACACTCCATATGCTTCTTTTAATGTATCATTGTCCAATTCCAAAAAAGTGCTGCCAAGTTACATCAATTCAGATCCAAGTTTGCATTAAAAGCCTTGCTCTATACGGAGAGAATTATGGGAGAGGTTTAAAGATATGATGCTTTGTTACATTAACAGAATTAGTCATGGCAAGGCTGCATAAGAGAAGCTCCTCCACATTTGGAAACTTGGACAGAATGTTAGATTGGATTTATATTGAATTTGCAATGGTAATTCACTTCTGGGTATTGCACTTGGTTTTGGTCAGAAGGTGGGAGTCTGTGAAAGCTCCTGTTGTGAAAGCTGGGACAAAGAGAAAAAGAGAGAGAGAAAAAATAAAGAGACAGATTGTAATGCTCTGAGAGCAGTGGAACCCACAGCCTTCTTGTACTTAAAACATTGGTATCATCAGATGCATGACCGAATTTATGTTTTCTTGTATTATAAAATGTTGTTTAAGGATTTTATCCCACTTTTCATTGATAGAGACAGTAGAAAAGGGATTTTAGGGGAGGCCAATCTGCCACAATACTAAATTGCATTTTTCAATAAAAAAAATTATTCTCTATGAAAGTGCCAATTGAAAATCAAATATATATTTTTAGAAGTATATAATATAATATAATATTATAATATAATTACAGAACAATTATAAATATGCTGCTTGAAATATGAAGCACGGCTGCAGGCTGAAGCACAGCAATGCTTTATGTCAACTATCCAGATGCGGACATGATACGTCATAAAAAGTCTTGATATACAGTGGGTACTATACACAATAGCAACCTCCAAAAGAGCTTTTTCTCCCAGACTTTTTGTCTGTATCTCACACAGTGAAATCAAACTGAGAAGGATGAAGGACGAAGAACACATTGGCTCTCATCTATACCTGGAGGACAGACAGAACACAGAGAGGATGTTTCTTCAGCTCTCTTAGAAGATCTCTGATCCTTGACCAAATGTAAGCCAGGGTAAAGGAGGGAGCAGGTTTGCAAGCATTCAGAAGCTATTAAGGAATGACAATCTTGGGTGTGAGATCACTGCAGTGCGGTGCCAATAATACCTCAGGGCAAAACAGAGCTCCGTGATGAAGACCAGACTGGAGTGCTGGCCCACAAGAACACAATCACAGAGCAGAAAAACACTTCCATTGTCATCCTCGTTTCACGTGTACAAAAGAACAAGGCTTTTAGACTCTGGGCAAATAACAAAGGTGTTTTATATGACAAACACTCCCATGCTATATATCCATCTTATTCAGACTTGTCAAAACACTTCCCATATATTTTGTTGACATCAGACTCTCTGCTTCCTATCAAGCTCTGCTTTATTTGGTGCAAATTCATCTGTCATTTGGTTAATATGGTTACAAAATATTTGGGGAAATTAAAAACACAATATTTGATTAATATAAATTTAGAAAACTGTCAATTTGTCATGTTCACTTTGCATATTTTCAGCGTATGAGTGTGTTTGCACAAACTTGCATCAATTATATCAATTATATAAAAAGAAAATAAAAACTTTTCTTTTTTTGCTCACTGATTTTACTTTCTACACAGTTCAGAAGTATAGGGTCAGATTTAAAATTTTGTATGATTTTTTAAGGCTTATGTAAGGTTTTTTTTTTTTAAGAAGAAGAAGTAATATTTTTATTCAGCAAAATTGAAGTGAAAACATTTATAATAATATTACAAAAGTTGACTATTTCAAGTAAATCCTGTTCTTTTGAACTTTCTATTCATCAAAGAATCCTGTAAAAAAAGATAAATAAATAAATAAACAACAAATAACTAAATCATGGTTCCACAAAAATATTAAACCGAAAATACCTTTTCTGATTTTTTTGCGAGTGCATGTCTTTCTGTGAATATCTGATGTCAACAGATTTAAAATCTCATGTAAACATATTTTTCCTGTATGTCAGAGTTATCAGGGTATTGTTGTGCTTGTAAACATTCAGCATTTGATTTTATGAATATGTTGTTGATATTTTGTTTGATAAACTATTTTATTATTACTGGTTTGAGGCCAAATGACCACTTGATGTCCAAAATCAAAACTGGAATCAAGAAAAGCTACTTAGAATCACTGCTTTACAGTAACATACAGTAGGAGAAGACACAGTGCAACCCCACCACTGGACCATGGGGACTCACTGCATCTGATCAGCAGATGGGTCGGCCATTATTACATGTAATTGGTGGTAATCTTAGGTGATTTTTTATTTCGGTGACACTTCATTTTCTACAATTCTCGCCTCCTGCCTTTCAAGTCACCTAAGTGCAGCATTAAGTGCTGGAGTGAGACCGAGCTTGTGCCAGCATTTAATGTTTTCAAGTCTTCAGAGATGCTGGCAATGGAAAACAGATGTCCCGAAGACCCTGGAATACTGAACAAGACGGGGCTTCAGAGAGGATGGGAGAGGGCTGTGCGTATGCGCATGTGTGCCAGTGCACATATGTGTGGATCAACTCTAATGCACGTCAAACATGTAAGTCTACAGAACAACAAGCTGCCAAAACCACAAGATAGATGCGTCTGGAAATGCACTGTGACATTTCTACTCAGGCCACTTTAGCACCATAAATCATAGCATCCACACTTAAACAGTTAATAACGATCAGAACTCTCTGATGCACTCTTCCTCTTACATTCGCTGCTCTTTTTCGGCCTTATTAACTCGTTAGTGGGGCTAGCTAAGATGGGCATAACTATTACTAGTGTTCATATTTGGGGTTAGGGATTAAACGTTTACATCTGTCATACCTTAAATTGTGCGGCTTGTTGAGAAAAGGATCTGAGATGCAGTTTTACCTGGTGGACCATAAAATTTAAAAAAAAAATCCTATAGACTTATATCATGTGACATTATTAAGGCTTGGGGAGCAAACCACCTTGCAACCTCCAAAAACGATCTTCGATTAATATGCTAAAGCACAAGTTTTATTTCCTGTATACATAAAAAAAATTGTTACTCCACATCCCATCCAGTGTTCTCCTCCAAGGCTATGAATACAAACATACATGTATGAATGTATAGTCATTTCAATATTGTTTATTTTAAAGATAAATTTAACATTTGTCAATATTTTTGCACTGCCTTGCCTTTTTCTGTTGCTCTACGAATTCCATTTGATGCGCATGCATAGTTACACGTATTGTACAAGTTATGACATTTTAATTAAACATTACAAGGTTAAAAAAGTCAATTAAAACATATGCATGGTCGAATTGTTCACAATACAGTTTATAATATGCATTTAAAAACTAGATTTGAATTTGGGTAAATTTTAATTTCATGCTAACTTTAAGTGTGAAGTGTAAAGGCGACTCACTTGCTGTCAGAATGAGCATTTATGAAAAATGAAAATACTTGCATGAATTTATAACAGATAAGAATATAGCTTTCACATATAAGATATATACAGTGGGTACGGAAAGTATTCAGACCCCTTTAAATTTTTCACTCTTTGTTATATTGCAGCCATTTGCTAAAATCATTTAAGTTAATTTTTTTCACGTACCTGACAGGAACAGACATGAAACTGCATGTGAGCATCTCTGAAGCATTTAAAAATGCTTGGATCTTAATCTTTTTCAACAGTAAGTTGCTATGTGGCCATCCGCCATTTGTCAAATGTGTATTTTTCATAAAAATGTGTTTTTAAAAAAAAAAATAGTGGTGAGTTTCTCATTGTGCACTGCAAAGACCTAATTAATTGAACATTAAATTTGTCTTTTATTATTAATTTAATCGATAACTTGATGCAGCCCTACTTAGAAAACCCTAACAACATAGAACCCTGGCAACCACCTACACTCGAAAAAAAAAAATTAAGCCTTTTTTATGATTGACGCAATCTAATTAATAGTAGAATTTCAAATAAATTGAACAGAATAATCCATACGCAATTTAATTGAATTATTGATTAAGGATTGTTCAATTATTTACTTAAAATACTTAAGATTTATTCAATTTGATTTGATGGAATTTTACTATTATTAAATTGTGTAAATCTTAAAAAAAGGCTTACATTTTTTATGTGTACAAATTTCTATTATAGTGACAAAGATTTCACATTTTCTTCAGAAAAATATAAACATCTAGTTTCTGTTCCATATTTAATTTCTCTGCTTCTCTTGCTGTCTTTTGCTTTCCTTTCAATGGTCCTGTCCTCTCCTCTCCTCTCTTTTTTTCTTTCAGAGACCAGGTCAGCAGACTCCTGAGCAGTGGAGCTTATACTGGATTTTCTTGCAGTCTTCAACACGACTGTCCTGTGCAGATGTTACATATTATGGACGAGAGCCTTTTCCATGTTTAAATCTTATAACTCATGTCTATACTTATGTCTCCACACAGGGCCGGAACTTATTTGTTTGCTTAGTAATGAAGGATTGATTGAAAACCTGAGGGTACAACAAAATGAAAAATAACAAAGTCTGGGGAAAGGTTCCCTTAAACAGGTGCCTGGCCCTGCAAGGGCAGGGGGGAAAACTCGATTCAATTACGAGGGCCTGAAATGACTGTTTTTCTTGCTGGATTATTGGTACCACCAGACCAGGTTTTTCATGAGGATGAAATTTGTTTGTTATGCCAGTTTCTGTATGAAGTGTTTCACTTCTAAATTCAAAAATGTCACTTTTAGCAAAAATATATTCTTCAGCCAGTGTTTCATATCAAAGGAAACAAGGTATACCAAAAGCAAAGAATATGATGGCTTTTTTTTTTGGAGAAACCACTTTTGTGTCAGGGTTATTATCGTTAACTAAAACGAAAACTATTAAAGAAAAAAAAACTTATTTGAAATTAAATAAATGTTAACTAAAAAAAAATGGTATATACTTTTTTTTAACTACTTGCTGCTTAGTCTACGTTGAAGTACCAAAACAACTCTAATAAATACAAATATGTAAAAATCATATAGATATATATATTTTTTAAAACTAATAAAAATGACAAGCAAAATTATAAAAAAAAATTAAAATAATAAAAAATTAAAACTAATTTAAAATATGATATAGTATATTAATTAAACATATCAATGACACTAAAATAGCATTATGTAGAATAAATATTTTTTTATATTTAAGATTTTCTTATATATATAATAATTAACAAAATTATTTTAAATTATTTTATATATTAAAATTTATTTATAAATTAAATATATTCTTTTTTTTTTAGGTGTAACACTTATAAAAACTGGAAAAAGTACTAAAAGTATATTTAGTAGAAATACTCAAATTAATTAAAAGATAATTATTATTCTGTCATCATTTACTCATGTCTTTTTTTCTGTGGGGAGCAGCTCATAATGACAATGTCTATCAAGTTCCAATTGAAAAAAAATAAAAATAAAAGCACCATGAAAGTATAACAGCGTAGTCATTTGTAGTTCATTTGTCCTTTTTCGTCATTATTTGTTGTTTGCAAAAACCTCCATGGACCAAAAAAAATCTTATGGGACGCTTATAACTTGGACGCTGACTAAGTTATAACAGAAGTTTCATTTGTGAGTGAGCTATTCCTTAAAGGAACTATTTACAGCACAGCAAAGATTTTCTCTTTTGTAACCAACCACATGAAAGGTTTTACTTTCAGTTGCACAGACAAAATTAATTTATAAATAATAAGCTTAAAGATCTGCTGTAACATTATATCTGCACAAGAGTGCATCAAACAAAAGAAGATAAATCGTTTGCTCGTGAGAGGGACAGACACAGCTGGCCACTGATTTCGTAATAGCCTCGGCTCCTAAAACAGTCCGAACTGACCGCAGACTACTGAACACAAACAAACACAAAACACTGCCTGCACTACTCCTACGGTTCAATGACTAAACCGCACGCTTGGACAAGAGAACCTTATAAATCAAACCTCACAGTGATTAAAGCATTACACAGCCATTTCAAAACTGTAACACACACACACACACACACACACCTAGGCAAACAAAAAAGCTAAAGACAATCTGTCCTGCCTGTGATCAAGCCAGTGACAAACTTCTTGATGTGCTTCCAGACATCATGAGCAGTTGTTGATGTTCTTCCATACCTTTATTGTAATTACTGGGTTCCACTTGGGCATGTCACCACCTGCTGGTGACTGGCTGTCACTGGAGGAGCCTGTGAGTCTGTCCTCTGTGGACTGACGTGGGTGGATCTGGACCACCATCACTTCGGTTTCCAGTAAGCTGCGGGTGAGGCTGGGTCAGGGTGGTGCTGGAGAACCTGGCAGAGCTTTGGCGGTACCCATTGTGCCAGGGATGGGGTTCATGGCTCCAGCTTTTCAGTTTGTAACGGATACGCTCTCATCGAATCAAATAAGATACAATGCAACTCCTGCCACCTAAATTAAGTTTACAACTGTCCAATTCCACAAGCATTTAGGTCTTCTTTTTCAAAATCAACAGTCATCTACAATGCTGCCATTATGATAATTTTCTTCAGT
>NW_015505254.1:96777-97775 GCF_001515645.1 Sinocyclocheilus grahami | reverse complement strand
TATGACAGCTAATGGTCAGCACGCCATTTCCAATAAATACATGACGACGGGAGTTTTACTGTATACTCTCAGCCGTCCTATTAAGCTAGAAATAAAAGGCAAACTGACCAAATCGACTAATACAGAGTCTTGTCACTGTCTGTGGCACGATCTGAACACAACTGTATTGGCCCACATTACCGAGTATGGCGTTCACTTTAGGCTGCTTCCAATATTTACAAGCAAGCCTGAAACTGTGAGAGAATTCGATTGAATGCAGATGGCAGGAAGTTCCACTCAAATGACAGTGGGCAAATTCAACCGCAAAACATGAGAGGAACCTCACAAGCACACATTGCATATCCTCTTTCCAAATGCTAGAACACTTGTCTGAAGCTAAAGAAGACTGTATTCATACATCGTTACATTCAAGACACTGATAATGTTACAAAGGACTTCGATTTCAAATATATTATTCAAATTTATCATGGTTTACACGAGTGGCAACAACCGTTTGGGAGACCCCTTTGACAGTTGCAGTTTAATGATATAAGTGCTTGTAATTGAGTCGTAAATAAATCGAACAACGTTTGACAACGATTATATTGTTTTCTATGCAATGCAATTCTCTACGGGATCCTTTGTTTTTAGATGGTAAAACTAAATGGTTATGCGAGGAACACAACAGCGAATCGTATTTCATTTCCAGTTTTTTGTTATGGTTGTTTTAGTGGAGGAAAAAATAATGGAAGCTTTCTTTCAGAATAAGACGTTCAAAGCAATCGGTATAATTGGCCTGGCTTTGAAGTCTCTGGCAGAGATCGGGATAAAATCTTACTACCAGACCCACACACTGACTAGTCTTGTTGATTAAGGAATGACTTGGTTCCACCATATTTTCTGAAGGCTTTTTTTAGGAGCCATGATTTGCTTTGACAACAGGGGCAGAGAAGGAAAAACTTTTATTTTTATTCGATTATTCATCTTGTTTCATGTTTCCCGCTTCAAGCCCCATGCTT
>NW_015505254.1:95122-95524 GCF_001515645.1 Sinocyclocheilus grahami | reverse complement strand
CAGTCAACCTTCCGAATAAGGTGTTTAAATGATGCAGACAAATTGATATAGAAATATTCTTGTATAATTAAACAACCCAATGTTTAATATGTAAAATAACTGACTTGTGAAGTTTAGAAATAAGCACAGGGGACCTAACAAACACATTTCATATTCTCAGAATACATCCACAGGGATGCCTATGTTTTTTCATCACCCTCAACCTACATAGAGTTTCAAACCACACATATCCCTGAACGGAAGTGGGCAAAACAATGTGACTCTTTTTTGTTTTGCGGGGTATCATCCTCACAAACCAAAGGATCACTCTAAACCGATCCCCTTTTATAGCTCCCCCACAACTCCTGTCCCGCTCAAGCCCCTGGTAACCCGAGAAGGGACAGATCAGCAGACAATATACAT
>NW_015505254.1:65459-95112 GCF_001515645.1 Sinocyclocheilus grahami | reverse complement strand
CGGTTACCTTTTTTATTTTTTATTCTGTGGCAGGAACAAAAAAAACAGAATTGTAAGACGTAAACTCTAAAAGTAATTGCAAAATGTAGACTTTTTGTGAAAAAAGTCAGTTGTGAAACAAATTCAGACTTGCGAGACGTAAACTTGGAATTTCAGCAAAAAAAAAAAAAGAGAGAGAATTCTGAGTTTTTTTATATCTTGCAATTCTGTTATTTTCCACCTCAGATCTGTGATATAAATAGTTGCAATTCCCTTTTTTAGTGCTTTATTCCGTGGAGGAAGCATGCTTCCATAATTCAAAGAGCAATCAGTCAACTGAAATGATTTTCTATTGTTCTATTCAATTCTATTGTCTTAGAAAAACGAAATCATGTCATGTCCCCTTAAAAATAATGCAGTACAAAAACAGAACAAGAACAAACTTGTTTTACAACCAACAGTAGTAAGAAACGGGTTCCCAAATAAAATTCTCGTTTTACGGTCAACGTACAAGATGAGGTTACTGGAAAGGATTTTACATCAGGCCCACTTAAATCTATAGAGAGTGAAATACTGGGGCTGATTACAATGTAAATGTGTCAGTAGCACGGGGCTGCGGTACATTCCTGTGTCTTGTGCCGTAAAAACGTACAGCTTTAACATTAAGACTCGAGGTTCCTCATCACAGGCTGCTGTTCTGGATTTATGGGATCTTGACGGCTCTTTGGGGCTCTGTAAAAAACTTTGGGACCTCAGAGGTACTGCTGCAGTGAAACTGTATGGGATGCATTACATTGTTTCTGTTTTGTGTGTGTGTGCATGTGTGCAACGTATGTAGAAATATGTGCGCATGCGACTATTTAGTTATTCTAAGCTTTGAGACAAGACAAACAGGCCATGTTTGAACAGAAATAAAGCTTCTTATGCTTTGGCTTCTCTTTTTCCACTGTGAAGTCATATTTAAATATTCCCTGCAAAGATCATGTGAAATTAATTCCATTTGCAAAATATCTTTTCACACTAAATCAGGCTGTCAAGGTTGTGACATAATAATAAAGTTCTCGCATAATCCTTATTATGAAAACTGCCCTTGCAATTAAAAGTGAAATGCAGTCTCGTACGGTATCCAACGTTCTAAGCACAAATTCCTGTATTGGCGGTTACCTTTTTTATTTTTTATTCTGTGGCAGGAACAAAAAAAAAACAGAATTGTAAGACGTAAACTCTAAAAGTAATTGCAAAATGTAGACTTTTTGTGAAAAAAGTCACAGTTGCGAAACAAATTCAGACTTGCGAGATGTAAACTTGGAATTTCAGCAAAAAAAAAAAAAAAGAGAGAGAATTCTGAGTTTTTTTATATCTTGCAATTCTGTTATTTTCCACCTCAGATCTGTGATATAAATAGTTGCAATTCCCTTTTTTATTGCTTTATTCCGTGGAGGACGCATGCTTCCATAATTCAAAGAGCAATCAGTCAACTGAAATGATTTTCTATTGTTCTATTCAATTCTATTGTCTTAGAAAAACTAAATCATGTCATGTCCCCTTAAAAATAATGCAGTACAAAAACAGAACAAGAACAAACTTGTTTTACAACCAACAGTAGTAAGAAACGGGTTCCCAAATAAAATTCTCGTTTTACGGTCAACCTACAAGATGAGGTTACTTGGAAAGGATTTTACATCAGGCCCACTTAAATCTA
The DNA here is from genome assembly GCF_001515645.1 of Sinocyclocheilus grahami. Lineage (NCBI taxonomy): Eukaryota > Metazoa > Chordata > Actinopteri > Cypriniformes > Cyprinidae > Sinocyclocheilus > Sinocyclocheilus grahami. Next base: position 93,431 of record NW_015505254.1, on the reverse strand, counting down.
TAGAGAGTGAAATACTGGGGCTGATTACAATGTAAATGTGTCAGTAGCACGGGACTGCGGTACATTCCTGTGTCTTGTGCCGTAAAAACGTACAGCTTTAACATTAAGGCTCGAGGTTCCTCATCACAGGCTGCTGTTCTGGATTTATGGGATCTTGACGGCTCTTTGGGGCTCTGTAAAAAACTTTGGGACCTCAGAGGTACTGCTGCAGTGAAACTGTATGGGATGCATTACATTGTTTCTGTTTTGTGTGTGTGTGCATGTGTGCAACGTATGTAGAAATATGTGCGCAAGCGACTATTTAGTTATTCTAAGCTTTGAGACAAGACAAACAGGCCATGTTTGAACAGAAATAAAGCTTCTTATGCTTTGGCTTCTCTTTTTCCACGGTGAAGTCATATTTAAATATTCCCTGCAAAGATCATGTGAAATTAATTCCATTTGCAAAATATCTTTTCACACTAAATCAGGCTGTCAAGGTTGTGACTTAATAATAAAGTTCTCGCATAATCCTTATTATGAAAACTGCCCTTGCAATTAAAAGTGAAATGCAGTCTCGTACGGTATCCAACGTTCTAAGCACAAATTCCTGTATTAAATTCAGCCCGAGGCAACTTCACAAATAAATATAACTGTCAAAATTAAGTCCATGCTGACTCTTGATTCTTTCTAGCTCAAAATCAAGAACTGTGTTTACAAGAACATAATTTTCCAATTAAGCTCCAGATTTTGGTCAAAGGAATATTTCACTAACAAATTAAAATTCTGTTATCATTTTCTCACCATTTTGGCATTCTAAACCCACATGAATACCTCTCACGGATCACACAAGGAGAACATTTAAAGGCAATTTTCCATGCTTTTCTCTATGCAATTACAAAGAAGCTTCAAACGGGTGAAAGAATCACTATTAAGGCATCCTAAAACATCACACATCAAACGGGGCCCTCACAATACAGACGTCCCCTGAGAGGAGACGAGAAGGTAGGGCATCCGTCAGCACAGGAGCCCCTGGTCAGGAATAACATGCCGGCTGCCGGTTTGAGTAATGAGGGCTGAAGAACCGAAAAAAAGCAAAGCAGGGGTGGCGGCATGCATAAAAAAGCAGGGCATCATGGGGTGATTTTAATGGAAATTCTTTCAGTATATTAGTCCAGTGATAGGGTTTGTAGGGGAAGGTGGTAAATAAAGGGGTATTTATCCAGACAGCGTGTCATATCTAGCTGAGGAGATGGGCCCACCATCAGCGTGGTTTAAGAGCAAATCTATTCTCACTGTGCAAGCATTCAGTGGGGTTTTTTTCTGCTTGCTTGATTGCCATCTTTTACTTAACTACATGTGGTAAACAACGTCATTACAACAAAATGCCTTGAGTTATGGCTCAACTAACAAGTTCACGGTTCGATTCCTGATCCAGAGCTGCAGAGTTTGGCTAATGTATCATAAACAGTGCTGCAAGTCAGTCAGCTAGTGTTTTGTGGATCTTTATTTCCTCTCAGGGCTGCAAGCATGACTTAACACCAGCATTTTCACACAACCTGGCATCAGCCGTGCGTTTATGAACTATAAATCATATTCATTTCATCCCCGGACTTTTCCAAAAAAGTCTCCAAACCCATAAAGAGTTTGTTTTCCATTTCACTCTGAAAGAGCTTTGAAATGCAAATATTTGTTTCCTTTGAGAGCAAAAAACAACTCGAAATTTTAGGCAAAATATGAATTCTTGCCATTTTACATCATCGCTAACACAAACATGTTAAAAATTGGTCCATGGTGGGTTCCTACGGTCTTTTTTGTGTGCTCTTAAGCGAGTGAGTTTTGGCTGGCAGTAGTGTACATATCCTAATGATTTGCTAGCCAATTATTGGACTTGGTCCCTGCTTTCAGAACTCCTGAGGCTTGTAGAAAGCTGGCATCTACAAACTGTACAAACGCGATTTGACGTGCAGCCGGTGGTCAACTCGCCATCGCCAGTCTATCGGCAAGTCTAATAAGCCTTGATGAAATGCTACAAACCAAGATATTTTACAATAGCTAGTGTCGTACGTCCTATAGCTGACCGCATTTTGCCTTGGAGTGATTTGATTTGGTCTAAAAATATGTCATATATTTCCTTTATGTGGACTGCTGTTTGTTCAGTCAAGGTTGTGTGCATAATTTGATTTTTAAAACTAACTTTTAAGGAGTAAAAGAAAGAAAGTGTCCTATTTCTCAGTGGCACATCTAGTTAAAAATATTAACTCACTGAACAGTTTGTGCTCTGCAAGCACTCACACATTTTGAATCCATTTATCAAAGAATCACTCATTTATCAGTTTAATGGCTTTTAACATTAAGCGTTCTGGCGTGATCATGTACTTTTTATCAAAAAGTACAAGCAAGCAAAACGAGTCACTGAGATAATGATGAGAAAGCATGTACAATACCGAAAACATGTACATCGAAAGCTATTACGCAAGTCTTTTTTGCTGGCTTCCCTACATTTTTCTGCCATCAAGTAATCCTCAAAGACAATCCTTCTATTTGTCACTGGAGTCAAGTCAAAACTATATGGAGTCAATTAAAGCACAAAGTGATCTGAAGATGTGACTAACCCCATGTAAACAAAGAGAACATATGAAAATACAACTCAAAGTCCTTTTCAAGATGTGTGGTTGGCAGCGATCTGGTGAATTGGAATGAGAAACATGTTTAGAAAGCTCCGTGCTTCCAATCGCAGAGGCATTCAAGAAACAGAGGAGGAGCGCGTGGGAGAACCAAAAAGGCCTTCGAAATGAAGCCGCATGTCTAACGTCATTTCTCTCCATATGCTTCACTGATAAGATGTTTGTAAAAACATGTTGTAACATTACAGAGACAGGATTGCTAGTTTAATGAGTGATTTGGCGTAAATACTAAAGTAAATGCCAAGATCCATATGGATACATCAAGTAGGCTAATCAAGATCTGGTTGGTTAGTATGGCCCTGTCAGCCCCTGCTGGTAGAAGCTGTAACTACACCATTTTACTTCATTGACACATTCAATAGTACTTGAGTACTGTAACAGAAGAGATTATATATCAAAAAAATGTATCACATCCTTTGACATGCCATTTACAGAGCTACTTAAAAGATTTAAAATTTACATTTTGTGAATCTGAATTTTAGATTTAAAATTTGACATTTCACAAAAAGTTAATTTTTGTGGTATATTTTATAGTTTTGAATTAAAATTTTAGAGTTGTTTCATTGTTGCCACATCATCATACTAGAGATTTCACTAGCAGTGTGACTGGCCAAAATCCTCAGTTCAGCTAGTCTTTGTATGATCTGAATTTTTGAGTTATGTATTTTTATCATTTTAAAGTTTCACATCTCTTCTTAATGTAAAACTTGAAGCTGTAACACTAGAATCTGAATATTTGCAGCTAATTTCACCTAAAAAAAAAAATCTATCAAATGTCATAAAAGAGATATTAAAATCTCTTAAATATCACGTTTACAATTCAAATTTCTAAAACGTAATTCAATTAATAAAAAAAAAATCCATAGACACATTTTATTAAAGGTCACATTACAAGGATTCAAATTTACAAAAATCATTAGCCATGATTGCTAACGGATAACTTTCTCTAGGTAATTCTCTTGACGTCATGCGTTAACTTGGCAGAAACGTCAATCACTGTAAAGGCTCACAGACTTGTTATGACAATACAATCCTCTAGGCAGTCCACTGTTTCCACTCGGTAACATCCTTGAAAATAAGTGTGCTGATTCTAAAGAGAAACCAGAGCCTCCAGATGAGCGCAAACGTCTCCGGTAAGGCTCGCTCACATTCGCAGTGTAACCCTGCAGACAGAAGGTATGTGTTAGTCACTGTTTGATTCAGACATATTTTCGACGAAGGCTCATTGAGAAACAGGGGCTGTTTTGACTCGGTCATCTTCGAGAAAGCCTGGTCTTGGAGACTAGCGGCATTTGCAAAAGATTAGCGGGCTAGCTCTCATCTACTGTGCTCGGGTCAGGTAGAGTGCAGTAAGCAAACAATTATAATGCTGATATCTCTCCATCAGGAACATTCCTACAACATGGACGGCCCTGTAATCCAATTAAGCCCCGCGAAAGATGTGACCTTTGGGCACGAATGTTAGGTTTTGAGGTATCCCGGCAATAATAAAAATATGAGGCAAGATTTTTGCAACGTAATGCAATTTCTTTATGTCGCAGATCAGAAAATCCCTTTTGATGACTCTTTCTACCGCAAGTTCCAGAGCATTAAACTCTCAATCTATCATTCTATCAGCGTTGAGAGCGAATATGCTTTGTCATTGCGGGAACAGGCCCAGTTGGGGTGCGTTCACAGTGTAACACAGCGAAAGCAGATCACTCTGCCTTAACCTATCATTAGCCAAAAGAATAAATGCAAACCAACTGTGCGAGAACAATAAAATAATTTGTCAAGGGAAAAGGGTGCAGATAAATTCTGGGACTCATTTTCCAGCTGGCCTGAGAAGTGAAATCGCTGGCCAAGTCCACAGCACCTGGCTGTCAGGGCTTTCATACGGCCTTACTTCATTTCAGTTTTTAAAAAGCAAAGCAGTTAGGTCATTCACAACACCAGTGCCTTTTTTCTGTATTAGTCAACATTTGACTTTTTAGGGCAAGAATCAAGTAAACAGCAAAAAAAGAGGACAAAACGAGCTAAACATACCACAGCTCCAGACAGAATTTCTCTTTTTTTCTCCTCTGAATATTCTTGTCAGAAACTGCGAGTGATATATAACAACTGTTTCCTGCTGCCTGTGTCATCTTTTTTCTTGAAATAGGAACCTTGTGAAGTCGGGCGTTGCTTTATGTGTAGATTTAGGAGCGCTAGCAAATGAGTTATATGGTAAAGCGTAGCTTCGTGGACCGGCCCTGCTGTAAAGCGCGAACGTGGAGCCAAGGGAAGGCCGTAAATGTCAAGCGCGGCCTGGACAACAGCGTGACCTGGTTCTGATTAGGCTGAGATTGTTTTCGTTTCCACTTTCTCCACAGAGATATTGAGCACACACACACACTCATCGCTTCCATTTCCATAAGATCCAGCAATGTCTAACCTCCCTCACATGTGTTAGTTCAATAAGAAACACACGTGCATGAGACATGAAGGTTACGTGTGACAGACGCGCTCAACATGGATTCCTCGCTCCGTCACTTACAAATGTGACCTGGAGGTCACCAGGCATACTTCCCATTTTTCCAGTACCGGTAACTTTCCTGTCTTTGACTGCTAACAGTAGAGTCCCTTAGATATCTTAAAGGGATAGTTCACCCAAAAATGAAAATTCTGTCATTAATTGAATTCTGTCGTTAATTCAGAACACAATTTAAGATATTTTTTATGAAATCTGAGAGCTTTCAGACCCTCCCATAGACAACAAGGGTCCTTACACAATAAAAAGTACCAAGATGATCGACAAAGTAGTCCATGTGACATCAGTGGTTCAACTGTAATATTACGATGCTACGAGAATACTTTTTTGCGCAAAGAAAACAAAAATAATGACTTTATTCCACATTTTCGTCTCTACTGCATCACTTGTGGACACACGTTCACGGCAGTACCATTACGCGAGAGTGTGGCGCAGTAGAGACGAAAATGTGGAATAAAGTCATTATTTTTGTTTTCTTTGCGCAAAAAAGTATTCTCGTAGCGTCGTAACATTACAGTTGAACCACTGATGTCACATGGATTACTTTGTCGATCATCTTGGTACTTTTCTGCATCTTGATCGTGTAAGAACCCTTGTTGTCTTTGGGAGGGTCTGAAAGCTCTTAGATTTCGTCAAAAATATCTTAAATTGTGTTCTGAAGATGAACAAAGGTCTTACTGGTTTGGAACGACATGAGGGTGAGTAATTAATGATGGTATAGTCAAACTGATTAGCACCCAGAAAGGGTTTTCTCGTGCATTCTATAACCACACACCTGGTTGAAAGAAAAATCGAGTAGTCTGCCATAATGGGATGTCTTATTTCTCATATTAATGGAAAGTTTGACAGTGGAATTAATGCTATGTCAACACTTGAGAAGTATCTTAACGTTCATGGTACATTTGCTGCAGCATGATGAGTATGTTCTCACACACACACACACACACACACACACACATGCACATGAAGGGGTGACTCCAGTGGAAAGTTTGGCACAGGCCGAGTCCTGGAAAACTCATCTGTAAGATTTGGGATGTCTTATTTCTCATATTAATGGAACGTTTGACAGTGGAATTAATGCTATGTCAACACTTGAGAAGTATCTTAACGTTTATGGTACATTTGCTGCAGCATGATGAGTATGTTCTCACACACACACACACACACACACATGCACATGAAGGGGTGACTCCAGTGGAAAGTTTGGCACAGGCCGAGTCCTGGAAAACTCATCTGTAAGATCGTGGTGAGGGCTTAAAGGGTGAAATGGTGGGGGAAATATTTGTGGTAGGTGATAAGTCAGCAAACTCAGTGCAAATTGTAAAAAGCTGAAGTCAACATTCATTCCTCAAATTCCTCTCATCCTGTTAAAGGGCCGGGACGCATTAGTCTCTCTCCTCTCATGCTCTGCTTTCTCATGAGCTATTGCAGCCATATCTCAAATGCTTTATTAGGGATTTTGGTTCTCTTTATGCATTAAACTGTAAGGTTTGTTACACATTCTACATCTAAACTGCATATTTACAGTATTTGGCATCCATATTAACTGCATTCACACTGTCAAAGTAGGCAGCACAGTGCTGTGGCACTGAGAGTATAGTTTCAGCAATAAGACTATGTGGGATTGAAAGAAAATACGCTGAAAACACACTGTAAACCTACCAATCATAATCTACTAATCACCAATTATTTGAAAAAAGACAATACTAAGTTCTAGAATTTAATTATCCATACCAATTCTTACAGTGTTTTAAGAAATAACTATTTGAGGAAAAATGCCATTTCATGTATGAATAAAAAGTGAATTTCAATAATAAATAAATAAATTTAAAACAGTTTACCCAGATGGTTTATTTACATGTTACACAGACATTTTAGAGGTAGTAAACAAATGCAAGTCCAATAATTGATTATTATAATACATTAAACAAAGCAAAACAAAAAACATGATAACATAGTTTACTATTAATTTTATTATTATTATTATTATTATTATTATTTCAAATAATTTTATCCTTAGCAACACATTGTCAGCATAGTCTGATTTTTTTCACAAATCGGACTATACTGGTTGCACTGTATGTTTTGAGTGATTAAAAACAACCGCACATACTGTATAAGTAATTTATTCTGGACTACACTGTGTAACTTTCCCCATGTCTGGCTTTAAAAATTCAGAAAAAAACCTGGTCACTGTAGTTATATTGTGTATTTTATTTATGAGCTGCAAGGTTAATATCAGCTGTTCAACTCAAAAAACGTCTTTACCCATTTTCTCTCTATACAACACAATAGTGCCACTTAAAGGTGCAGCACACTAATCATTGCACAATTACTTAATCTTAAATAATCAACTAATCAATGCACACTAATCGTTGGGTGAACAACTGGTTGCACTGTATGTTTTTGATTCAAGTACAGTAACATATAAGTTATTAATTCAGGAACTGGACTACATTGGTTGCTTTATACATTTCTGATTCATTGATGCAAAATAATCATTGTAAGGAAATAATGTTTCTTGTTGCACATTCTGTTCAAATCATTAAATAAATAGACCTAATGCAAAATAAACTCCAGAGTATTTAAGCACGTTATACCAGTGTAACCATACAGATGGTTAACAATCACATTTTTTTCATTTCTGTTTTTTTTAATATATATTTATGTTTTAAATGTCACCAGTTATGAAGAACTAGTCTGAAATTATTGTAAATGGTTATTCCCAAGTAACAGTTTTCTTAATTTATATCTATTTTAAAAATAAATATATAACCTAAGTAAAATAAATAAATACATGTAACTTAAAATTTATTTTAATTTATGTATAGAGCCACAGCACACACACACACACACACACACACACACACACACACACAAGAACTCCGCATGTCTGCCATTGCTGTGACGTGCACGCCCTGCAGACGCAGTCTGGTCTACATTTTTAAAAGGCACGTAACAATTATTGGTCTTGATTCAAGTACAGTAACATACAAGTTATTAATTCAGGAACTGGACTACATTGGTTGCTTTATACATTTCTGATTCATTGATGCAAAATAATCATTGTAAGGAAATAATGTTTCTTGTTGCGCATTCTGTTCAAATCATTAAATAAATAGACCTAATGCAAAATAAACTCCAGAGTATTTAAGCACGTTATTCCGTCTGCATCAGTGTAACCATACAGATGGTTAACAGAATCACATTTTTTTCATTTCTGTTTTTTTTTATATATATTTATGTTTTAAATGTCACCAGTTATGAAGAACTAGTCTGAAATTATTGTAAATGGTTATTCCCAAGTAACAGTTTTCTTAATTTATATCTATTTTAAAAATAAATATATAACCTAAGTAAAATAAATAAATACATGTAACTTAAAATTTATTTTAATTTATGTATAGAGCCACAGCACACACACACACACACACACAAGAACTCCGCATGTCTGCCATTGCTGTGACGTGCACGCCCTGCAGACGCAGTCTGGTCTAAATTTTTAAAAGGCACGTAACAATTATTGGTAAAAAATTCCCATAATGTAAAAACAAAGTGAAGGATCAGGAAAAAAACAGATCGGACAGTGTGCATCGTGGGAAATTGTGTCCTCTTATCATTCACCGGCATCTTTTTCTCCAAATATTAACCTGCCATACTGCTGATTTCAATTTATGCTTTAAGTCTGAGTAAACACCCCAGAGCACTGTGTGGAGATGAGACGACAGAGTTGTCTGACAGAGAAAAGTTTAATAATGTTCAGTGTTCTTTTAACCTCACTCTGAGCATGTCTCTGTCTGAGTAATCCAACAGCAGCTCGACGGAAACAGGAAGTAGGAATGCTCAAAGCTTACCGATTCGTGACTGTAGACTGTTCTGAAATGCCTAGAAAAAACTTTCAGCCCTGAAGGTCAGATTAATCTGATTGGATTGTCGCTAGACGCGACAAAAAAGGTATAGCACACAATTATTAGTTCCACTCCATGATGTCCATGATGTCTGGTATTCACAAAAATATTAGCTTTGTTGAAGAAAATGAGGACATAAATGATATTTTAGTGGTATTTTTATGTTCTCACACAGCAAACGGTCTCTCTTTCGAATATTTATTAATGTCTGTCAGTTCCTTTTTTTGGCCTATGAACTGCAAAAGGTCAAGTTTACTTGACACATGCTCAGCTGGGAAGGCAGTGAAATGTTATTTCTGTGGCTGTACGTAGAAGAACTTTACTAGACAAAAAGGCAATGAAAAACAATAAATACACAAAAGGTTTTTCATCTTACTAGCATTCCCTTCTCAACCATCGTTACACGCACAACAGTATGAATATATAAAATTTACAGCCTTCAATGATTTTTAAAGACGAATGGCTCCCATTGCATAATCCAGATCTGTTCGTAAAAGTGAAGTGTTTTCATTCTAAACAATCTGCATTCAGGGCCCATGTCAGGTTATTAGCCATCAGAAATCCCTGAGCGTAATGTAATATTACACTCGGCTGGTGTTGGATCACTAGAGGACGAGAGAATAACTAATTCTTCCAGAACCCTGCACTTTATTAACAACCAGCAATAAAGTATATAAACTGCACTATTAGACTTTATAATGTATTTCATAGTCCTCAAGGGTAATTCCAGCCAATCAGATCGCAGACCGAATGGGCACTGCCCCATGGCAGCTTCCTGGCACGATGAAACTACTGAACAACAGAGAGGATATAACCGTGCCTACTGGAATGATTTCTACTCTCTGCTAATGAAGGAATAAATGTTTGCGCAGTTGTTTTTGACCACTCGAATGAAGCCAGCACTCGATTGGACAGCTGACGTGCCCAGACTTGTAAATAAGAAGGTCTAAGGACTGGCAGAAAATGCCTTATGAATCTGTCCACATTCACTACGTCCTCTGTATAAATTCAAGGCGGTTTGTGGGGCCAGATTCTGTTTGTACCGAGAATCTGCTGTAATCTTTGTGGTATTTCTCGATATAAAAGAATAATACTTATTCTAATAAAAGACCCACCAGGGAACTTGGCACAGGTTTTGGTATTCATATTTATGTTCTATTAAACAGGCAAGTGAACTGGGCGGAGTAGAAAAAACAGCTGTATTGGTACAAAGACCCGCGGGGTGTCAATCGCCATCCGTCACCTTTAACACTAAATCAACAGTGGATACGAAGGGTCACGGCCACCTAGCCGTCTTGCAGCATCCCGCTACGGGAAGCCGGGGTCCTCGTGTCCGTTTTAGGCCTCGCGATCAACGCCGCCACAAAGAGGATTTTTCTTTGATGAAGCAAACGAGCACCGGGCCAAGAACAGCAAGTGCCACTGTCGAAATGTAAATCAAAAAACCACCCGCGTGCACAGTCACACGCGCTGAGAAGTCTGGAGACACAGTTGCTGCCGTCTATTAATGCATGAATAATTCGGCCCATGTAGATGTGCGGTTAGCTGTGGCATGTCCCCCTGGCACAGGCCAAGAGCGAGTAGCCCCTTCATCTCAGTACGGAGTCAGGGAGACAGAGCGAGTAGGCAAAACAATCAGATCCATTTCACATGAGGCAGGAATTCGACCCCTATATCAAAAAGCAAGAGGGAAAAAAGGTTGGAGAGTGTGGGCGCATTTTTATGAGTGATTCTCAAGACATGGTCCAAGCTAAAAATACATTTTATGATGACACATCGGAGCCAATTCTGTTTTTCCTCCGTTTAAGCCCAGGTCCAGAGCACATTTCCTCTGGTATTCCAGCGATATTTCGACACTTATTCAAACCAGATAATATTTTTTTTACAGAATTATTGGTTTGAGGGTTGTATTGGCAGGGCGAGGGTGCCCTTGAAATGAAGGATGATTCAGGCCGTTTCTTTGGCTTGGCATTGCACATCCCGCAAGCATAAATAAAACAAAACTGGACATTGGTGCCATAAAAAGCCTAAATTGTAGTTATAATCCAACCAGCATTAAAGGTCGCCGACGTCTGAATGTTTTACCTCAGGATTGATTAAGTAGGTTGAGGTTTTACATATTATTTGAAAAACAACAATGGAATGATCACAAACCATAATGATTGAACATCACATGCTGTAATCTTCTAAAACCACAAGAGCAGCTTTCATCAAACGCTACTCGATTAGATTATAAAATGTTTTTCAAACTTTTTCCGCAGATTATGCCTCACCGACCGCATCTTTCTCTCAAAAATAAGCTCGTAAACTCCCAACCAAATTAAGCTGAATCAACACTCGAGACGGTCCTCGAGAGACCTGTTTGTGAGAAATGATTCAATGGCTTCCATTACAGCAAGCTGGCTCTCAAAGGCTTGGTGACTGACTCTGAAAATGTTTCACTTGTTAAAGGTTTGCTCAGTGATGTCATCGACCAGGATGAAATAGCACTGCACATTGATCATGAGGACTTTGTGAATCAATGGAACAAGCTGCAAACATTACAGTTTCCCCACACAATCAGTTTATCCATGCCTCATTCTGATGTCATAGGAGTTCCCCAAAAGACGTGGGCCGCAGTCGAGGAGGATGTGTGGGAGTGAGAGCACAACTGTATAGAGATCAAGTGTGTGTAAGTGTGAGAGAGAAAGCCCAAAGACCAGAGAAACGAACGAAAAATGCTCAGGCGAGAGCAGGTAATTGCGCAGCCCACAACGCTTTACCAGTGATGCAACCACCGACGTCAACATTTTTTTCAACTTGAGTGCAATCAGCCACAGCAACTAAAACAAAGCAATCCTGTGGACAACACATGTTTACAGGAAGCAATAAAGCATCCACCTATAAATCACCTGAATGAGGACTTCTAAATCTGATCAATCTGAGTGTTTTATACTTTTTGGCAGCACCACACAACATATCCTGAGATAATTAATGTAGCCAACTTAACGCGATCAAGTATTTTGTCAAAAGACAAACCGTGCGAGATTAATGTAACTTTGTTATTTAATAGTAACAGTAACAGTTAAATACAATGCGACAGGACGATGTTCACAAGTTTGCTTTTGCGCTTAGACGTTATTGTAAATTACCCCCACATATTTATCACACACTCAAATATAGGCTATATCACCATAGATGTCAGTTTGAAACAGGTAAGTTAAGGTAAGGTAAAGAGTGTATAACCTTTCCCTGAAAGGACAAGATCTGCATTAACTAAATTTTCTTCGGCAAATGTAAAATTCTGTGTCTGATTTTTAATGTAGGCTATATCTGACTGCTATGCAACTAAATTAATTAATACATCCAATACATCAAATTGTATAAGTAGCCTGATTCATTTGTAGTTTTTATAATCAATTTATGTTTTTCTTATGTATTTATTTACTATAAATTCATTTATTTTATTATTTTTCTTAATATATAGCTATTTTAAAACCATTAAAGGTTTCCAAAAACTAATGGCTTTAGGCTCTGTTGTGCAGATTGACATTTAACAAAGAAGCCGTTGTAAGCTAGGCTTAAATTTATTTGAATGCTAAATATTTTTATTGTTATTTTATATTTGCATTCTTAATTATGCGCAGCCATAGCTGGGATCATTTTAATCCATAAACCAGATTAAGGCGACAAAATCTCGAAAATAAATAAATAAATACACAAGTCCGCAGGTACATACCCTCTCCGGGTGACATGGTGAAACAGTGAAGTTTGGAGGTGTGATGCGCGTGGAGTTTGAGATCTCCAGACCCGCAGCGCATCTGTATCGAGGCGGGATTCGAGCCACAGCCGTCAGCAGGGACGCGTTTCGGGCAGATGTCTGTTTTACTGCTGAACATGGAGAAAGTGAGCTCGGTGAAATCTGTCTGATGACTGACCATCCCAATATGCGCTGCAGATTTCTGCATCTGGACCTCTGACTTCCAAGTGTGCATGTCAGTCCCCATTCAATAATAGTCCTTATCGCTTCTTGTACCTGTGGGATGAAGGATCATGAACTTGAACTTCACTTGAAAGAACAAACTCTTACAGCTCTCAAAGGACTCTGAAAACACGATAAGCATACAGCCAGTCATTTGTATAGCTTAATACAGTAAAACACACTGAATAATTAATGTTTTCATATGTTGTAGAATAATTTTAAAACATAGCCTACCTATTTAAACCCTCCAAAGCAAGAAAGAACGGATATTTTGACTGAATGATGATGACTCTCAACTTCTGCGTCCAACAGGCTGTTAAATGTGTTCTTACCGACCGCATCCTCTCTCCTGTTTCAGCAGCAATTTTATGAGTTTTCTATCGCATCAATTCTGAAAAGCAAAACATGCGTCCCTGCTTTGATTGACAGCTCGAAGTGCCAGTGAATATATACTGCTGAAAGGGGAGGGACCAATCGGGAACAAACTGGATGCATGTTTTGTGAATAGTGAAATTGATCTCGAGCCACTTCAAACTGGGAATAATCATTTGCATTTATACAACTAAAACAGTTCTGTACAACTTCCTCAGATAATCAAGCCATGACAGAGATGAGAGACAAATCAATTGAGAGACAAATTGTCTATTTTGTCCTAGACAAAACAAGATCATTGAGAGTACACAGATCAATAATAAATATTTCTTAGGCCAATTAACTGGAGAAAGATGTGGCACTAGCGTAAAAATCTTATGTTTATTTTTCTGCCTGTCGGTAGAGAATCGCAGAGAGTATGATAAAAAAAATAGTGATTTGTGAAAAAGGCAAAAACAATAGAAAGGTGTTGTAGTCAGACATGTCAACAGTGACATCTTATGGACATTTTTAGAAACTAACATTAAAACGGCAGTCGGCCTAATAATTATAAAGACCATAGATGGGACTTTTTTTATATATATATATTTTAAGAAAAAAGCATAAAAACAATGTGGTAAGTTATTAGAGTATTTTTTAAACCGAAAATGGGTCCACTATGATCCAAATGCAAAAGAAAGTTCCGTTTTACATGTAATTAACGCACAGAGCAAGTTATGATTCTTACTATGGCGAAGGTGGGTTCATGAATATTAATTAGGCTCCGTGACGCGGGTCTTCTAAAGGCAAGTGGTCGCTAGTCGCCTGGCGAATCAACAAATCCTGCTATGACAAAGGCGTATGAATATTAAGTTCCAGGAAGGTTACCAAGCAACGCCAATATGACCTAATTAATAATAATGAGCAAAGCCTTTGCCCTAGTAAGATTTGGTCTTGAATTTTGGCGTTGTGTAATATTGTTGTGGTGTGGAGGGCGGTAAGCTTTTGCGACAACACAGGCAAAGTTTGATGTCTTTGTCGATCATGTAGTGCTCGCGCCACGACGCGTGGATTGATCAATTCTTCTCGCGATGGGGACAGCAGTGGGATATGCGCTCAGAAAACTTTCTGTTTATGTATCAGCTGTGGCCATGATATTATTTACGATTGTGCATATAACCCTGTTGAAATTTCTGTCATTCGTTTCCCCGGGACTGATGAGGAAAATCCATCTAAAAATGGGAGAGAAGTCGACGATGACTCAGAATCCCAAATTCAGATACGAAGACTGGGGTCCGACTTTCTTTTCTCTGAGGTTCATTAAAGCCGTGCTCTCCGTGAACTGGTGCTCGCTGGGCCTGGAGGCGTTTGAGGGGCACGCGGCTCCGGACACAGCTTTATTCACCCTGGATGGACAGAAAACGAGCATTCATCGTTTTCTTAAAGGTATAGTAAATGGATTCTTTATTATTATTATTGGTATAATTAAACTGACTGCCTCAGTCCTAAGGGTCTTTTCCAATAAAATAAAAAAAATTTTGGAACTGACCAGAGTATTTAAAGGGATGTTACATTAAAAGCATTCGTTTTTATAGTCTAGACGGTATTTAATGCTGTTACATTAAAAGTAATTAATTCATTACTTAGTAATGCATTACACCCAACACTGTTACTGATGCAGTCTTCTTCACAGGGAACCGTCCACTGGTTCTGAGTTTCGGAAGCTGCACATGACCCCCATTTCTCTTCAAACTTGACGAGTTCAAACAACTTGTCAAGGACTTCAGTGATGTAGCAGATTTCCTCGTTGTTTACCTTGCAGAAGCGCATGCAACTGGTAATGACAATAATATTTCAAATAATTTGCTGTTGTCCTCATGCAATTGCAGCAATATGGGTTGATATATAAACATTGCCTAGAATACACTGTAGAGTACTTTACATGTAGAGTACTAAGTGATAAATGTGATAAAAATAGCAAAATTCTTCTTTTATCTTATAGATGCTTGGGCCTTTGAAAACAACATCGACATCAGCGTGCACAAAAACTTGGAGGAGAGACTGGCTGCGGCCCGGACCCTGGTCAAAGAAGACCCCCTCTGCCCTGTGGTAGTGGATGAGATAACCAACATCACTGCCAGCAAATACGGAGCCCTGCCTGAGCGCCTTTATGTCATTCAGAGTGGGAAAGTTATCTATCAGGTGAGCGTTTTGTAATGTAGACAAACTGCACAGTGCACACAGTACAGGAAATGCCTCCAAAGCTTCATAACTGCTCTTGTGAGAGCAGTAGAGAGTTGCTAGTGAAAGCTTTGGTACATTGTAACCTTGGCCAGAGGTTTTACACACACTCTTGTTCTTGTAGTAAGAGATTTCAAGTGTTTATAGAGATAAAAGGTTTGGAATGAGCTGAACAGCATGAGGCAAAGGGTTTGATAGTCGCAATTGGTTCTGTTCTTTTGCTGCATTTTTGATTGCCAGTGTTTTGTATAGTCTTAATATATTGATCAGGAAGTCCACAGTACAGAGGGATTTTCACACTCGTTTTTATTCTTCCTAACAGGGTGGCATCGGACCTTGGGGGTACAACCCTGAAGAGGTTCGAAAAGTTCTGGAGAAAATTAATTAAAAGAGAGAAAAATTTAAGTTTTCTATCCATGATTGCATTGATATATTTGCTCTTTTCCTTGTGTTTGCTTGTGACGGATACAGATTAAACCAGCTGGTCTCTGTACCTTGATGTTTCAAACACAGGGGGAAGTCAAATGTAAGTCGGTGACAGTATCTTTAGCATATATTTTTTAATGGAATTTGTAATCAAATGTTTTAGTATTTTTTGGTAAACATTGATATATTTTTTCTGCTTTAATGCAAATGCATAATTATTATACCAGCATTGCATTCAAAGACTATATAAATATCCATCAGCAGAGATTGTGAAGGGCATCTGTGCTTGTAAGATTTTTTTCTGAACTTGTGACTGTAAATGATTCTTACAGGGTAAAACTGAACTGTAAACTGATAATTCAGTCATTTGTTCTAAACAAATTTAGAAGCACAGATTTCACTGAATACACAGTTTTCAACAAATATTCAAATAAACAGTCATATACATCTCATAAGAGTGAGTGTATGTCATTGTATATCAATGGTGTGTGCTTGTCCTTCAGTGAAAAGCACATCTTGAACTGCTCTTTTATCCATGCTTGACCTGACAAATATTTCAAATAATTTCTTTTAAGCTGCACAGTTCGAACAATAACAATGTAATTTTCACAAAAAAGGACATTATAAGGCAGTTATGAACATGTTGCACATTGCAGTCCCTGAATCTATTAAAAAAAGTAGAACAGCTACACAAAATCATTTATGTTCAGTGTATCTTAAGAACCCTTTCATCCAGTACATCTCATCAAACCTATTACAGCTAAATTCATTATTGACCTGCTATTCAAATGGCTGCTAGTAACAGTAATCCTGGTCTTCAATGGACAATGCTAGTCTAGATGTAAGTATAGAATCTAATGTTATCTACTATGGAATATGCTAACATAATACATTGCAAATGGATGTTTTTTAATAACACTTGCACAATATTAAAAACAATTGTTTGGTAACCTGTAAAAGATGGAGAGGTCAAATGAAATGATGGAAGATAATATCAAATTATTAAATGTAAAACAAAGACGTGCTGAATTTTGGACTTCTACCTGTTCTACCTTTAATTTAATTCAGACTTAAGCAATTCATTTTTTGAGATATTCATGAATGATAAACAACAATCAGTTCCTGTATTTAGCTGCAAGAACCATAACCTTATGACTGCATTTGTACTTTGGACTCGTGTCACATGGTGTATTTGGCAGTCAGGATCCTGTTGTGGGTTGCTCGCCAAGCTACAGACACTACAGACTGATCCAAAGACAAAGTTTGACTCCAGACTCCGCTTTCATTCATTTAAAAGGGCTGCTAGGTCTTAAAACATTATTCTTAAAGGGTTAGTTCACGCCAAAATGAAAATTCTGTCTTTAATTACCCTCATGCCGTTCCAAACCCGTAAGACCTTCGTTCATCTTCGGAACACAAATTAAGATATTTTTGATGAAATGTGAGAGCTCTCAGACCCTGCATAGACAGCAATGCAACTGTAATGTTCCCAGGTCCAGAAATGTAGTAAGACATTGGTAAAACAGTCCATGTGACATCAGTGGCTCAACTTTTGAGCGCAAAGGAAACAAAAATAACATTACTTACTTAACAATCCCCCCCGAGTTATGCCTTCCACCATTTTGGAGAGTACCCAAGAGCGTAATCAACGTAATCAGCGTTGTTTACGTTCGGAGGAGAAAGTGTGCACATTAACGTAATCTGCGTAGTTTATGCTTAGGGGAAAGCGTGCGTATGTGTTACGATACTCTAAAATGGCGGAAGACGTAACTCAGGGGAGAAGAATTGTTGAATAAATAATGTTATTTTTGTTTTCTTTGCGCTCAAAAAGTATTCTCGTAGCTTCGCAAAACTGAAGTTGAGCCACTGATGTCAAATGGACTGTTTTACCGATGTCTTACTACATATCTGGACCTGGGAACACTACAGTTGCGTTGCTGTCTATGCAGGGTCTGAGAGCTCTCACATTTCATCAAAAATATTTTAATTTGTGTTTCGAAGATGAACAAAGGTCTTACAGGTTTGGAACGACATGAGGGTGAGTAATTAATGACAGAATTTTTATTTTTGGGTGAACTATCCCTTTAAGGACTAATGGTACAACTAGTTTATTAAAACAGCTAAACATGGATGTGCAAAGCTTTTTATATCCACCACATGCTTTAAAATGTCTTTGTGTCAGTTATATGCAGTAAATGATTGATTTACATCTATTTTTTAATCATGACCTTTGATTTCTATCGTAATTAGAATGACAGTTCACGGTTTACCACAAGATCAGGCAGCCAAGTCACAGAATGTAATCTGTTGAAACTTACCAAGCAACTATATTAAAAATATAATTTTAGCAATGTTGTGTTTACTTTGAAAAACAAGGGAAAAAAATGTCTGTGGGAATAGTCCCTAATACCATTTGAGAGTTGCTGAGAACGAAAAAGACTCTTAAGAACGATCACTGGTTTGTGGAGTTTAAGTGCCAGTTGGTTGGGCAAAACCTGTAGAGCTCTTATGAATCACTTGTGCCTCACAGGTTGTGCATGACACCCTCGCAGCCCGTTTGAGCAGTGTCCACTATGATCCTGCTGGACGTTTCGCAGAGGAGCAGAGCGAAGAGCTTTGTCAATGGATTCTTACGATACGCTCTGCCTATTTAAAAACATTGTACCATTGCATTGTACCATGAGTGAAAACAGACAGAGGCTTGAGACAATTAAGGAACAACTTTATCTTACATCGAAACTGGTTCACTGATTCAAAGAGAATGATTTACATGGAAATCAAATGGCTGGATCTTGGCCCTCTGGAGAGACGCTACCCTAAAGAAGTCGGGGAACATCAACAGCTTTACATCATTTCCCAAAGTTAAAATCATTTCACATCGAGCTTTCCCTTTTCTCTTAAAAAGCGATTTGCTGGAAACTGAAGGTAGGCTGAAACGCTGCTTTCCTGCTTGAATTAGTATAAATGACTGAAAAACATAAGACAAAAATCCTCAAAGGAGCCAAATAATTTAGTAGTCAATATATAAACAAGCCTATTCAGCCCACAGTTAAAAGTATGATGCACAAGCTAACAAAAGCAGTGCAAAACAACTACTAAAATGTAAAACAATGTCCAAGTGTCTGTATAAATAGAATAAGTTACCATTCTAACTGTAGTATGATTTTTTTCGGATGTTGCTCAAATGAAACCTAATACAAAACAAATCCAAACACACTAGAGTCTGGCTTACAAAAGCAACATCCTTACGGGATGACGCCTTTAAACCAACATCAAACCATTTCAGAGCTAAAACAAGAGGCACATGAGAGAGAATTACATATATATATAAAAAAGAAAACATGATATGGGTATCTTTAACCACCACAAATTCATCAAGACATAATCAAACCAAACAATGGCTGAACATTTTGCAGGGAGACCCATCCAGACGCGTAATCCAGTCACCCGCCTGAGGAGCTCTGAGAAGGTCTCATAGGTAGTATGTTTGTCAGGGTCAGCATCTGAGAGGATCAGCGTATCATTCAGTCTTCGACCAAAAATTGACAGCAGTTAAATTTCAGAAAAATAAGAGAACATGAAAACAGTGCAGAAAACAAAAAAGCCATCTTTACGACGGGACCCGTCAATGCAGTTATTCCTTAAAAGCAGCTGCTTATAATGCTAGAAGACAAAAATGACAGTGTACAAGTAAAATACAACTGCGAGTCTATCCCCGCTCAGAAAAGACCGAATTCTCTCACCACTTGATGCGTTTCACTGGAGAAAAATAAAACAGGTCATCGAAAGGCAATAAAATATTCACAGAATTCAAGGCCACGTATGAGAGTTCAGTGTCAAAAAGTCGGAGGAAGTTTCGTACGTGTAAACCATGCTGAAGTTGGACGTGGATGTCGGATTTCGAGAGAGCGAGCGAACTGCGATTATTCCTCTTCGACACAAAATGTACACACATCCAGCGATTATGTCAGCAGTAACCATACTTTTCTTCTTAATGAGAGGTGGCCTCTGATGGGAACAAGAAAACTAAAAATCCAGGAGCACTGAGTCACATTTAGATCTTCCGATCTTAAGAGAGGAGAAAAGGTTTGCTAGCCATTTATAAAAAAAAAAAAAATTGAAGTAACAACAAAAATATTTTTGATATTGCATGAGACCACTTGTGAGGACGCAGGGCAGTCCCACCCAATTCCATTTCCTGTACAAGTACTCTATGTCATCGATGGCCAACTGTGAGTTTCCAGAATGGAGCAAACAGACTGGCATCAGACGCTCATGGTCATGGAAGGAGAGTACTGCTGTAAAGACAGAAAGAAACAAAGTTAATACACTCTACAGGAAAAGTACACTTTACACCAAGTAAACTCACTTTACACCAATTTAGTGTTTGTGTTGCATTGTTCCAGCACACCTTTTTTTTTTTTTTTTTTTAGAGCTGTGCCTAGTAACGGCACATTAAGTTACATAGCTAGCTAGCATTTTCAAAACAGCTATAATACAGGGATCCCCAAACTTGTTTTGTCAGCTGAAAAATATTTGCTTGAAGTACAGATTTGAGAATAAGATTTTAAGTTTAAGTTGATACACTTTAGTAGGCGTTTTCTTATTTTGATCGAATAAATATTTTTGAAAATAAAAACCATTTAAAATTTTCATGACTTAATTATTAGCTTTCCATCTACTCACAAACCCCAGTTTGGAAAACCCTGTTATATAACGTAAAGGGATGTAAAAGTTGATGAATCTTACATTCTCATTCTGGAAGGAGTGAAGGTAGCTGCCTCCTACATCTTCATCTCTAGGGGTCCCGGGTGGATTGCTCATGCCACTCATGTTGTTAGGAGAATTCTGATGATGAGATGTGAAACTTAGTTAGTGAAAAAGTAGTGAATAAGAGTGCTGCAGAGATGACATATTTATTTATTTATTTTTAGCCAACCTGGAAGTTAGCATCACCCTAGTTCCAATAGGATTTTTCCATTAGCTTTTGGATTGCTGCAGAAAATAAGCTGTGTTTGTATTTATGATTCTCTCTCTCTTTTCATGGTAATCTTCATATATGAACACAACATACGAATTTTGAAGCCTAAATACAACCGTCAACAGTAAAAAGCTAAAGTTAGGCTGTATACGAACTACATCACAGCATGACTTCAACATCAACACCACTAGGTTTCTGAAAACTCTTTCGATCTTATTTTAAAATCTACAAGTTTGAGTTAGAATAGTTTCTAAGAGTGTGAGAACAAACACAACAAGCAGTAAAATCTGAATTTAAAAAAAGTCAACCTCTGTAGTCCCATTTAGTCACTTGTTAGCAACTGCCTTTTTAAAGGGGTCCTATTATGCTCTTTTACAGAGTCTTGATTTTGTTTTGGGGGTGTATTAGAACAGGCTCTCATACTAGGTTGTTTGAAAAACACATTATTTTTCTCACATTTTACATTATTACAACACCTCTCTCCCCAGTCTGGCATGAACGGCTTGAATGGTTCCTGTATCAAATGAAGGCTTGCCTTGTGAAATACGAAATGTGCTGTGATCGGTTAGCTGGGCCAGTGTGTGTTGTGATTGGCAGCACTCGGCGCCTGGTCGGGAAATGTCATGCCCCTTACCATAGCCGCCTGCGAGCTTCAGTGTAAATATTGCATCAAAATCAAATCAATTTGAGCGCAATTTAAACCTGGATGATTGTAACCACTCCAAGTTCGTCTGCCTTGGGAAAGCTAGTGTGTCTCCGACATAGTGATAACACTCGTTGCCTTCTCTAGTGCAGGTCAACCAGGTCTCGTCCCATTCATCAATATTTGTGATATCACAAATCCCAGGAAAATATGCATTGTAGTCCAAACGAGTCGTTCTTTGTAGTTTTTGAAAAGTGATTTCTGTTCAATAAAATATCTCCTTTTGAAGTGGACTTTGAGCTTTGTAACTGTGAAGATCTTTTTTATGCTCAAACAGCAACATTACAGACTAACTAAAGTTGAAAAAGTGAAAAAGCATAATAGGACCCCTTTAAAAAAAAAACATGAGTGGGGTATTGCTGATGTGTTTTATGTCAATAGCTATGTTTCCATCCACCTATTTTTATGCACATTTTGGAATATCGCATAAATATATATGTTGTTATGGTCATTCTGAAATGCCTGAGCAAAGTCTGTCGTCAAAGTATTTTTGTATAATTGTCTTACACGACTGCATCCCCAAACAGCTGGCATACACCTCCGAAAGCAATGACTGCATTTATTGTGTTTTGTCTGCTAGTCATTTTATCATTTTTTTTATCATATGAATTATTATATTCAGTGGCTTCTCCTAGTTTTCTTAGTGATATTTAGTGACGATTTTGTTTTGTTTTTTGACTCGTTGGATGGAAATCCCCAAACAGCTGGCATACACCTCCGAAAGCAATGACTGCATTTATTGTGTTTTGTCTGCTAGTCATTTTATCTTTTTTTTATCATATGAATTATTATATTCAGTGGCTTCTCCTAGTTTTCTTAGTGATATTTAGTGACGATTTTGTTTTGTTTTTTGACTCGTTGGATGGAAACGGTGCTTTATTCGCAAATGTTTTATGTGATATTCCAGTTTTGCGCATAAGTTTAATTCAAATCAAACATGAAAATATCTTAGTCTGCGAGTTCACCACAGACCTCATTTCAGGCATTTAACCAAAAACCCACTGACTTCTGGATGATGGAACCGGAAGTGCAAAAATGCTTACTCATTTCCATGTTTTAGCACCCACTCCTGCAGCATTCAATTAAATATTCTTGAAATACATCTAATTCTGACTCCAACCAAATATAACATTGGTGGTCTTTAAATATGTTTTTTGACTCGTTGGATGGAAACGGTGCTTTATTCGCAAATGTTTTATGTGATATTCCAGTTTTGCGCATAAGTTTAATTCAAATCAAACATGAAAATATCTTAGTCTGCGAGTTCACCACAGACCTCATTTCAGGCATTTAACCAAAAACCCACTGACTTCTGGATGATGGAACCGGAAGTGCAAAAATGCTTACTCATTTCCATGTTTTAGGACCCACTCCTGCAGCATTCTATTAAATATTCTTGAAATACATCTAATTCTGACTCCAACCAAATATAACATTGGTGGTCTTTAAATACTATTAGAAAGATTATAATCACCTTTGGAAGTCCATCCAGGTCTCCTGAACCTATAAAGGCACAAGATTAAAAAAAATGTTTTCAAATAGATTTAAGTTTTTATTTTAAATATAACCATGTGTTTTTACAGTAGCATTACCTCCGTTCATATGCATCGGGTCCATTCCTGCCATGGCCCCTAGGGGGCCCTCAGAGCCTGGGCCTATGGGAAACTGGACAAAACCGGCCGGGGAAAAATAAATAAATAAATAACTCAGACATGTTCTGTCATCTCATCAGACAGTAAAGATGAAAAAGGGTAACATGAACACAGCCAAGGGCACTTCTGCTGCGCTAATATATACACTAAGCAATTTCTGAATGGTGTGCCTCTGAGAAATGAGTCAGCAGGTCTGTCTCTTACACTGTTGCGACCTCCACCTCCTGAGTTTATAATGGTGTATAGGTTTTCACTGGAGTTGTTGGAGTCTGAGGGTGAGAGATGTTTCATTAATGGGATGGAAATCTCTGCATGATCAGTTCAACAATCAATATTCTGCTTTAGGCAAAGCCTGGGCTAATTCTGACATCTATGGAATTCAGAGTTAAACTAAATCCAATTGAGAAGGTTATGAAAGACTCTCAGCTGAATTACAGTGTGTTTTCTGAACGGAATGTGTGGCAAACAGACCTGCTGGACTAGGGACAATTCCAGGTGTTCCTGGAGGCCCCCCTCCTTGTGGACCCTGGAGAAACAAATGGTTTACAGCTTTTAAGTAATACTCCAAAGTCTTTATGAATTATTATAGTAATAAAATGTGCAGTAGATGAGGAACTTTTTTTTTTACCCCATAAGCACCAGGAGATGGTGATGAATATGGCATCTAAACCAAAACAAACAGAATTATGTTTAGGAATGTAGTATTCTATTATAGAAATAAATGGAATTACTGTAATAAATTACTTAAAATTAGAATATATTACATTGTTGGCATTTGGATTTGGCCATGGTGGTCTGCCATTTCCAGGGCCCCTACAAAACACAAAATAATGTGGATTAGTATTCAGTTTCCATTTAATCAGTCATTTACATCATTAACTACTGTTCAAAAATTTGGAGTTCGTAAGACTTTTAAGAAGTCTCTTATGCTCACCAAGGTTGCTTTTTTTGATAAAAAAAACCCCAGTAATATTATGAAATATTATTACAACTTAATGTTAAAAATATAATTTTCTCCAGTGATGTCAAAGCTGAATTTTCATCAGCCATTACTCCAGTCTTCAGTGTCACATGATCCTTCAGAAATCATTGAAATATGCAAATTTGGTGCTCAAGAAATTATCAGTGCAACAAAAGTGTTGTGCTGTTTATTATTTTGATAAATTTTTTTAGGATTCTTTGATGAATAAAAAGTTAAAAAAACAGCATTTATTAGGAAAAAACCTTCTGTAACATTATAAATGTCTATACTCAAATTTCTGATCAATTTAATGTGTCCTTGTTGAATAAAAATATAAATTTTATTGAATTCTTAATGACCCCAAACACTATTGTCACAAAAGGTCTTACATGTTCACTCCTGGCATGCCAGGGCCCATTGAGTTGTGTGGTGGTCTCATCCCTCCTCCAAAACTCTGGGGGACGGGGCCCATGGGACCCATTCCTCTAGGAACATTCATCCTCTGCATCGGCCCTTGAGATGGGGAAAGGAGAAGTCAAATCAGTTTAGGTCATCTGCAGCTTTAAAATATGTTATCTCCGATATACTCATAACTCATGCTCACCCTGTAGTCTGGGATCCATGTTTGGGAGCATTGGCTGGGCAGTTGGAACTCCACCTGGGGGCTGGAAAAGTGTCGGTACACATTTAATCTTAACATCTATTTTTATTATAAATTTTTTTTTAGTTGGACATTTTAATTAAAGCTACAAAAGCTGACATCAAGACCACATTGATGAACTCACCTGGTTGACCATTCTGATGGGGGGTCGTGGTCCCCCACCAAAGCGAGGTGACATGAAAGGCTGCAACACAAATCAACTTGTCAGAAAACTGTAACAATGACATTTTGTCTGAGTCTAATGAAGTTGCAAAGATGCCTCGGAGAACACAGGGGAACCACAGCTCAGCAGAGCAGGCTAACGGGAAGACGGCGAGAGAGAAACAATACAGAGGGCAGAATCAGTCAAATGAAATAGCCCGTGTATAGACAGGAGCCGCTACCTGGCCGTGGGGTCCCATCATGCTGTTAGGGGGAGGAGGAGCGTGAGGGGAGGCCTGGGAGCCGGGAGGGCCCTAAGAAAGTGAAGAGACCACACGAGAGGAGAGCAGGAGCGAGAGACCAAGCAAGGGAAAAGTAGCAAGTGATAAAAAGGGCAATGGAGAGACAAGAAAGAAAAAAGAGAGAGTCATTAGGCTATTTAAAGAGCTGGAAAGAGAACAACACCACATAACGCACTGAATTAAACAAATGAATCAATGGGTGAACAAAAAGTATCAGCAAGAGCACAATTCAACTTTTATGAAGAATTCAACAGAATTTGAATAGAGAAAGCCAATACTGGACCCAACACTGTGTAGCCAGTGCTGCCCCATCATTCCCTGTTTTTACTTAAGGTTACATTTATTTCATTTATTTAGTCATTTATTAGACACTTTTATCCAAAGCGACTTACAAATGAGGACAACAGAAGCAATCGATTGTAGTATTAAAACAACTAAAAACAGATCCAAAACTAAAAGCTAAAACTTTATAAATACTACCTATACACATTTTAAAAATAAAGAGATTAAATAAAAATGACAAATGCATACAACAAAATTTCAAAACTTAACATATAAATGAAAAACAAAAAATAAAGATAAAAACAATTCAAAATATTAAAGAACAAAAGGTATAAGAGTATAATAATGATTCTAACATAACACTAAGCCAAACACCAAAAAAACAACTACATGCGTGTACAACCACACACACATACTGTATATGTACATACACATTTATAAATTCAATATATATATTATTTCATTTCCATTTAGTTTGTTGAAGTATTAAAATAACTCAAATTAAATCAAACTAAAAACTTAATAAAAGACCTATACAGACATAATGAATTCAGACATAATGCAACTAAAATTAAAATAAATAACAAATAATACAAATCAAATGACAGAAGTTTATCAGTAATCCTAAAAAATAACACTGCCAAACACACATGCTCAAAAACAACAACTTTCTTACACATAGTAAGAAATGGTTATAAAAAACTGAAACAGAAGCGAAACAAGTAATAGGAAAGAGGAGAAATAAAAAGCGATACTTATTTACATAAATAATATTCATTATAATCATTATTAATATATATTTCATAAATCTGAAAATAAATTATATATATTTATTTATTTCTATACTTATACATATAAATATTCAAATCTAAAACTATATATACACATATTACACTTTTAAAAAACTATATGCATATAGCATATAGTTAATAATAATAGTAATAATAATAATAAATGTTTAATACTTCCAAACATATAACTGAAATGGAAATATATAATATTATAATATCAAGTCATTATTATTAAAATATAAATATCAATATTCCAAGTATAATACATTACAATAAATTGAAATAGATGTAAATAAAATCTACAAATATATATATATGTTTTTATAAAATATGTAATTATACCTAAATAGTATTGCTAATTTTTTTTGGGATATTTATTTTTTTATAGAAAGAGAGCATGCATTAACTTAATTTGCATATAAATTAAAAATCAAAAACAAAAATATAAAAAAATAACAATATTTAAAAGCTATATATACTAGGGCTGCCCCCTAATAGTCAACTAATCGTTAGTCGACCAAAATTTTATTAGTTGCTTAAAGGGGTCCTATTATGCATTTTCACTTTTCCCACTTTAGTTAGTCTGTAATGTTGCTGTTTGAGCATAAAAAAGATCTGCAAAGTTACAAAGCTCAAAGTCCACTTCAAAAGTTTTGAAAACTGTTGAAAAACATTTCCCGACCAGGCGCCGAGTGCTGCCAATCACAACACACACTGGCCCAGCTAACCAATCACAGTACATTTCGTATTTCAGAAGACGGGCCTACATTTGATTCAGGAACTATTCGATCTGTTCATGCCAGACTGGGGAGAGAGGTGTTGCAATAATGTAAAATATATGAAAAATAATGTGTTTTTCAAACAACCTAGTATGAGAGCCTGTTTTAGTACACCCCCAAAACAAAATCAACATTGGGCAGGACATCCAAACGCTAGCCTATCATTCATCCACCACAAATATGGCTTATCATCTGAAATATGCAAGTATTAGCAACTTTACATGGCCGCTAAATCTAATGTTAACCGAGAGAAATGTGCGCTGTTTAAGTGTCTGTGTGGAGTGTGGAAGCTGAACATTAGCGCTCACTGCAGGACAGATGGAGGCGCCGGTGCGCTCACGTATTCCTAAAATACTCTGCCATTTTTGGTCATACAGATAAGAGTAATACATCTTTCAAATCTGTTAAGACTCCACGTTTATTTGAGTGCACTCACAATAACAACAAACCTCGCTTTTGTAAAATAATGAAAGCAAACAGGATGCGCTTTCTGCTGTCTCGGCTTCCTTACTGTTTTTCCCTGACACATTCATAATCATTACTTCTGCCAGTGCGCTGTGGCAAGCTTTATGCGTGTGCTTGAGCGCTTATTAAGCTATGTAGGCAATTAAAGGCTCATTATAATGACTTTTTGAGATGTTTTTTTAATAAATGTGC
>NW_015505254.1:31794-47876 GCF_001515645.1 Sinocyclocheilus grahami | reverse complement strand
AAACTTTATAAATACTACCTATACACATTTTAAAAATAAAGAGATTAAATAAAAATGACAAATGCATACAACAAAATTTCAAAACTTAACATATAAATGAAAAACAAAAAATAAAGATAAAAACAATTCAAAATATTAAAGAACAAAAGGTATAAGAGTATAATAATGATTCTAACATAACACTAAGCCAAACACCAAAAAAACAACTACATGCGTGTACAACCACACACACATACTGTATATGTACATACACATTTATAAATTCAATATATATATTATTTCATTTCCATTTAGTTTGTTGAAGTATTAAAATAACTCAAATTAAATCAAACTAAAAACTTAATAAAAGACCTATACAGACATAATGAATTCAGACATAATGCAACTAAAATTAAAATAAATAACAAATAATACAAATCAAATGACAGAAGTTTATCAGTAATCCTAAAAAATAACACTGCCAAACACACATGCTCAAAAACAACAACTTTCTTACACATAGTAAGAAATGGTTATAAAAAACTGAAACAGAAGCGAAACAAGTAATAGGAAAGAGGAGAAATAAAAAGCGATACTTATTTACATAAATAATATTCATTATAATCATTATTAATATATATTTCATAAATCTGAAAATAAATTATATATATATATTTATTTCTATACTTATACATATAAATATTCAAATCTAAAACTATATACACATATTACACTTTTAAAAAACTATATGCATATAGCATATAGTTAATAATAATAGTAATAATAATAATAAATGTTTAATACTTCCAAACATATAACTGAAATGGAAATATATAATATTATAATATCAAGTCATTATTATTAAAATATAAATATCAATATTCCAAGTATAATACATTACAATAAATTGAAATAGATGTAAATAAAATCTACAAATATATATATATATTTTTATAAAATATGTAATTATACCTAAATAGTATTGCTAATTTTTTTTTAGATATTTATTTTTTTATAGAAAGAGAGCATGCATTAACTTAATTTGCATATAAATTAAAAATCAAAAACAAAAATATAAAAATATTTAAAAATTTAAAAGCTATATATACTAGGGCTGCCCCCTAATAGTCAACTAATCGTTAGTCGACCAAAATTTTATTAAAGGGGTCCAGGGGTCCTATTATGCATTTTCACTTTTCCCACTTTAGTTAGTCTGTAATGTTGCTGTTTGAGCATAAAAAAGATCTGCAAAGTTACAAAGCTCAAAGTCCACTTCAAAAGTTTTGAAAACTGTTGAAAAACATTTCCCGACCAGGCGCCGAGTGCTGCCAATCACAACACACACTGGCCCAGCTAACCAATCACAGTACATTTCGTATTTCAGAAGGCGGGCCTACATTTGATACAGGAACTATTCGAGCTGTTCATGCCAGACTGGGGAGAGAGGTGTTGCAATAATGTAAAATATATGAAAAATAATGTGTTTTTCAAACAACCTAGTATGAGAGCCTGTTTTAGTACACCCCCAAAACAAAATCAACATTGGGCAGGACATCCAAACGCTAGCCTATCATTCATCCACCACAAATATGGCTTATCATCTGAAATATGCAAGTATTAGCAACTTTACATGGCCGCTAAATCTAATGTTAACCGAGAGAAATGTGCGCTGTTTAAGTGTCTGTGTGGAGTGTGGAAGCTGAACATTAGCGCTCACTGCAGGACAGATGGAGGCGCCGGTGCGCTCACGTATTCCTAAAATACTCTGCCATTTTTGGTCATACAGATAAGAGTAATACATCTTTCAAATCTGTTAAGACTCCACATTTATTTGAGTGCACTCACAATAACAACAAACCTCGCTTTTGTAAAATAATGAAAGCAAACAGGATGCACTTTCTGCTGTCTCGGCTTCCTTACTGTTTTTCCCTGACACATTCATAATCATTACTTCTGCCAGTGCGCTGTGGCAAGCTTTATGCGTGTGCTTGAGCGCTTATTAAGCTATGTAGGCAATTAAAGGCTCATTATAATGACTTTTTGAGATGTTTTTTTAATAAATGTGCGATTAATCGACTAATGCTTAAAATGAACGACTACTAGTTGACCAGAAAAATCCTTAGTTGAGGGAAGCCCTAATATATACACACATACACATTCATGTAATAATAATAATACTTGTATAATTTGTATAACACTTACTATAAAAAGATAGAAAGCTTTTTAAAATCATGAGAAACATTAATTCACTGTGACCAAACGTTTGACTAATAGTCTATGCAGGGTTTGGATCAGTGACATCTTAAAAATATCTCACAAGACATGAGGTTTAGAAAGAGGGTGATGATCTAACCTGGAAGAATCCAGGGGGCATGGGTCCACCTGGCATGCCATCTCCTGGTGGCATGTTCCCAAGAACAGGACTGGGGGCCGCTGCGGCACTCTGTGGGCACAAATCATTAAGAAAAAGAAAAAAAAAAGATCAGGACACATTAGATGAGGGGAAAACACCTGTACATCTTAAGTACAGATTTTTTTCCCTAGGAAAACAGATTTATTCCACAAGTAGAAAATGCAGCTTAATGCATTCTAGCACTCATAAATCTGTGCTCTAACAGCAAGCAATAAAGCCAACGGCATAGCCACAAGGTACTGACTGGTGTAAAATCCAATTTTAAGGTCTACAAAACCAAGAGGAAAGAACTAGGTTTCAGAGCACACCAGGGATTTGATCATGCATATAATGTCAGTGGAAAAAGCACAGTGTGGTCTGCTGCCTGTCACACTTCAGCCTGAGTTAACCGAGCAAGGCTTTTCAGAGAGCACTGTGAAATACCACAGGAAGGAGATAGAAAGAAAGAAGAGCAGCTGACCCTGATGGAACAACACAGATCAGAACCGGCCAATGGGAAGAGTCAGACCGAGACTGATCCACAACAATGGAGCAACTACGCTTTTCATTCAGACTATTCAAGTTCACAGTTCAAGGGCCAAGAGGAATTTTTATTTTTAAAATCGATATAAAGATCGATCCTAATCACATTCTTAATAGACACAATAGATATTTTCTGAACATATCATTCAAACTTCATCAGTGTTATGGTTAACTAAACAAAAAATAAATAAATAGTCTCTGCTAATTAAAAAAGCTCAAATAAAATATAAATATTACATTAAATTAAATTGTAAATATAAGTTTAATAAGTTCAAAAATACTAAAACGCAAATTTAAATAAAACTGAAAATAAAACCCAATTCAAAATATTAATAAATAGCACTGCAGTGCATGTTATTCCAAAGAAAACTAAAGTTTGTAGTAAAATTCAATGACTTGATCCATTTCCAAAATGACTTTTCTATTTTGGCTGACGTCACCAAGGCTGCCATTTCCTGTTTCGAAAGGTGAGCAATCCAACTAAAAATTCTGGAAAAGAACGCCTACTTTTCATGATCCAGTCAATTCTTAATGGATAAAATCAATGTTCACCCTTCCTCCTCTTGCTGAGCGTCTTGTTTCGCTCGGAAAATCATATTACTTAAGTGAAATGGGTGGGAATGTCATTTTATGTCACTTTAGGATTAGCTCAAATTTCTCATAACCAAGGAAAATCCTTCAAGTTAAGCCAGGGAAACGTTCCTGGTTGTCCTACCCTGATGACAGCCCTCCATTGGCAATCTAACATCATTATATCACCAAAATGCCCTGAAATAACAAAACAAATCCAACACAGTCCTGCTCCACACAGCTCATCCTTCCCTCACCCTCCAAGTTCGCTTCCATGCTCCTCGTTCCATTGGTCTCTTCCCTCCCTTTTAATCTGCCTACCGACAGGCTCCATGACAGCCATCAATCACTCTCCATCCCCACCGCAGCCCGAGGGGGAGTGTTTCCCCTGACACAGCATGAAGACAACATGGCCACTGTTTAAAGAGGGCGCAGCCTCCTCCCCCACCCTCTGGAGAATAAGAGAGCACAGACCTGACGCCACGGTCCCGACCACAGCTGGGCACAAAAGGCAGGAGACTGCGGCGATCACACGAGGACTTCAAAACATGCCCTATAACAGTCCTGAAGATCCAGCCACGCTGAACATGCGGCTAATTTTCGCATGGCAGATAATGTTTCATGCATCCCTGTATGGCAGCATCCTTTCAGATTAGGATGTCTAGACAGAGGAGCAAGGGTTTGATTTTTAGACTCGCTGCATATGACCTCTGACATGTGGCCCCTCACTAAAGCTTGCGGCTAGACAACAGTGGCCATATATTATTGGTAGGAAGCTAAAGCTGGAGATTTTGCATCATTCCTATATAAGCATATAAGCTGTTGGGAAAATGCATAGAAATGAGATTTAGAGATGCTACAATTTGCATTTCATGGAAAACTAGGAGGACTTAGCTTGCCTAAAAATTATTTGATTTGATTTGTTAGTAACTTCATGCCACTGTAAAGGGTTTCTGCCTGCAAATCCATTTGTTACCCTGAACCACAAAACCAGTTATAACTTATAAGTAGCACGAGTATATTTGTAGCAATAGCCAACAATACTTTGTATGGGTCAAAATGATCGATTTTTCCTTTATGCCAAAAAACATTAGAATATTAAGTAAAGATCATGTTCCATGAATATATTTTGTAAATTTCCAACCGCAAATATATCAAATTACTTGATTAGTAATATGCATAGCTAAGAACTTCATTTGGACAACTTTAACATTTTCTCAATATTTAAATTTTTTTGCACCCTAGTGCACCATAATAATGCTCAGTTGTATCTCAGCCAACTTTGTCCTATTCTGACCAACCATACATAAATGGAAAGCTTATTTATTCAGCTTTCAGATGATATATAAATTTAAAAAAAATTTTTTTTTTTTTAAAAAAGACCCTTATGACTGGTTTTGTGGTCCAGAGTCACATTTTAATAAGTGCCACGTAACACAATTTTGAAATATTTATCAATAGTAAGAGCTGTCCAGGCTTCAATCTTTGCAAAGATGCAGACCTTGATTTCCAATCAGCAGAACATCATGTACATGACAAAGCTGATCGTCCGAGACACGTACCATCTTTGTCTAGAAACAGTCATGATTCCATGGAAAACCCTGCTGATATCATTGCTATTGTAGGGGTGATTACTACATCCTTCACACACACAACACTGTACACACTTCCTTATTATAAAACACAGAGACTCTTCCAGAGTCTGCAAGATTCACAGGCACATGAAATGCAATTTTGTCCTCTAATCTGCATACATTATGGAAACAGTCTGTGCGTTTCTGTACTCACATAGTCATGGAAAGCCTTGGCCTCGCTTGAATGTTCGCATGTGTCTCTCCTCTCAGGAGCTGCACAGTAGAGGTCCCAAAAGACACTGGATAAAGAAAAAGTGGTAAAATAAGCCTGCATATGCCCATGGTTCGTGCAAAAATGATCGCATAATTTACTCATTTTCGAGTCATTTCAAACCTCTACAACTTTTGCTTCAATGGAATAAACAAAAAAACATTTTTGTTGGGAAGTTTTCATTGCAATAACAATGAACCATACAATTTAACAGCTGTGTGTGGTAAAAGATTTTCAGTGAATAACAACACAAATTTCAGGCTGTTTCTTGCATAAACCTATGGTTTTAAAAAAAATGGGTCAACTATTCCTTTTAATATTATAAAAAGACAAAATACACTCGAAATACTCACCACCACCAGGAATGCAGGAACCCAGGAGGGTCTCCCAGCGTGATGTTCTTTTCCCATCGGATCTAAAACAGACCAGAAAATGATCAAATCTTTAAAAATAAAATGCCGTTTATAAGTGCATAGGCCTGAAATACATTTTCAATTTTAATGTTTGCAAGTGTGTGTCTGTAAAAAAAACAAAAGTATGGTCCTCCACTGAGATTGGGGTCCTTACTTCTGACAGGAAAGTCTGCGCTGACTTCTGAGCACCAATGTGTAACAAATACTCATAAACATACAAAGCTAACCTGCAATAAAACAGAGAGAATACAATATTAAGTTAATAAAGCAACAAATAATAAAAAAGGGCATATTATGGTTGGTGAGGACAAATTCAAGAAATCAGTACTGTGTCACACTCTTCTCTGGTTTACACTTAAACAGTGTTTATAGTAAAAATGAAAGTATTATCCAAAGAAAATACCCATTACATTAAGCAAAAAATACTCATTTAAATATTTCATTTATTTATTATATTTTATTATTAATAAACCCCCCATCGAGCAAGAATGCATCTCAAAAACATGCAAAATGCATAAAAACTAAACAAAAGACGGGACCCACTCCCCTCCAAGACTGGCGTCTGAGGCTAAATGAAACAAGGAACACTGAAGCGCCCGTCCCGCATGCAGAAACTATTTCAAATGGCTGCATTAAAATGTAGGCGATTTAAAAAGGCACGGTTTTTATTCTGGATCACATCACAATAATCGGAGGCGAAAGCTCTGTGCCATAGGGGGACCCCAGAATGGCGCACGGCTGGGCACTTTCGATTCAACGCTCGCGCGACAAGCCTATAGCAGCAGCATACGCTCCATATGCAGCCGTGCCTATACTGCCCTAACAATAGGCTACATCCAACACAATAACACACGCACGACGGGAGATGTTCAAAAGACCTTACTTTTCCCGAGCTTGGCCATCCGATGGCACGACGGAGCTTTTGCCTTTAGGAAACATGTTTTTTTGTGTGCACGGGAGAGTCGCCCGCGTTCCCTTTTCCTCTATTTTCGACAAATCATCTGTCACTGCTCCAGGTTCGACTGCACAAACTAAACACACTGACGCCTTCTCAACCAACCTTGACCACTGGGGCGGGGGGAGTGGTGTTGTTTGATTGACAAGGGCAAGTGACCAATGGCAGGGCGCCATTTCTCTTGCGTGATGCCCTGCAGTGACGTAACCTCGGTGACCAAATAGTTCCTTCCTCCAATTTCCTGTGATTCTTTAAAGATGGGTTGCATTAAGCGCGCCACATTAATTATCCCTGTATTTGTTTACTATGTTGCCTTAATGGGTTGCATACTGTGATAGTAAAACTGTGAGAAATCGCAATGCAAGCAAGAAATCAAGCTGAATCATTCACTGATATGTAGCTATGTCTTGAAAATTATTGAAATAGTCTAGGCTATTAATTACAATAATAATAATAATAATAATAATTGTACCGTAAAACACACCATTAGACATATTTTCTTATTTATTTGCGTATTTACCTCTTCAGTTAGGCTATTTATATACAATGCACTTTTCATCAGCGAGTAATCACATCTGCACTCTTTGCAATAAATGTAGATGCTTTGGAAGTAATAATACATATGTTAAGAGAACATGTGTTATATGTTTATGTATTGGCTTCGTGTACGTTTGTTAAGGGTTTTGTTAAGCAAATTCTTAAACTAACTAAACGATTAAAACCCTACACGTAGCTCAATTTTTGGTTTCTTAATATTTTTCTATAATACAGAAACATTGTTAGCATATTCCAAACTAATTGCATAAGGTCAGAGTTGATCCTGTGTAATGGAATCAGTCTACCTTAAAAAGTTTCTGGGCGGCACTGTAACTCGATCGGGCTTATGTGAACAGCCGAGCGCGGTGTGGACACTTTGTATGATTGGGAATATGAATGTTTATTTATTTTCATACATCTTGCAAAGTTTCAGACGTCACGCAGACATTGTTTCTTTCTTCGTGCAAACGAGAGTGGTTTGACATCTATTGATGTAAGTTTGCTTACTTTTTTGTCATAACCAGCAGTAGGCTATTTTAGTTCAGACGCATTTGACACTTGGAATGCCACAGAATAATAACCTGCAATGCAAACTTTGGAAAACGTAATCATTCGTTTTGCATAAAATCAGCAGCATGCAACGTAATGTTCTTGTGAGATATCATCGTAGCCTACTATCTTTTATGTATTTTTTTCTTTTATTAGAAATATATATATATATATATTAAGATATAGTCTCTAATAACTAGTAGTCTTTCATAACTTGTCTGCAGCTCACAATGAAAATAATACATTTATGAATGAGTAGAATGATGTCAGTCAACAACAGGTTACATTAGTTCCAGTCCAGTTTCTGTTGGAGGTCGTTTGTCTGACACATGACAGGTTCTAGTAGGCTATTGCGCTTTGATCGTGCATTACGGCACATTGATTATTTGATATCACTGGTTACATTTGTATGCTTTCAATAGTAAATTCCATCTGGACAGCTATAATGGAATGAGCTGTAATATGCTCTTACATAGCTGAACTATTTGACGGTGCACAGGCCTATTCTAATGACAAACAGAAACGAGTTAAGCGTATTAATCGCTATGGCACGCCGTTTTATCAGACAAACAAGGCTTTGTTCTGTATATAATCTGGCAGGTTGCACCTATAAACTGGAAGTCATTGCAATACACACAGCTTGGATGATCCATCCAATAATTATTCTTTATGTTTTAAATGACCTCTTATGATTTTGATTTAATTTACATAATTATTTTTATTCATACAGTGGGCCTATAATCGCATAGGCTCTCCAGCACAGTAATTCCAAAAGGAATTTTCTTAGATTATAAATCGGTTGCAAGTGTTGCACTTTCAAGTCGACTTATTTTTGAACTGAATTGGTGGACTGACCCCTTTTGAACTGACTGGAGATTTCTGTGGCTTATGAAAGCAAGCTAAACGCTCACTGTAGCTATAACATGCATTTGGAAGGTTTAAAAACAAACATGAGCATGTGTGATGAGTCCTGTGAAGATGACGACGGTTACCTGTCATGATATTCATGCACATTTTTATACAAGACCACTTATAAGAGGATATGATCTAAAAGCTACATTTCCTGACCTTCCTGATATCCTTCAAGACAGTGATATTCAAGTCTAATGCTCTTACCAATGCTAATCTCCACCAAATATGCACACAAATAAACATCTTAACATGTAAGTTGCTCCAACAGAGCACTAGTCATGGCAAATGAGCCCAGGGATCCCATGCAGCTGGAAGAGCCCATGTTTATTCTGGGAAATGGAGAGGTGTATAGGAACCAAACTGAAGTAAAGATGAGCCAGATAGTCCTCCCCTGCCATGCAAACTACTGTGGAGAACTCAGTGCTGGGCAGCTGCTCAAGTGGATGGACTCCACTGCCTGCCTGTCTGGTCTGTTTGAATGAAACCATTATTTGTTTATTTATTTTAGATTTTATTTAATTTTTTACTTCCTTTCTCAAATGATCCCTGCCAATGATCTAAAACTACTTCCAGCTAAGTTAAAAACTAAAGAATACTCTTTTAGGTGATTTGATTTCACTCTGAATCTTCAATATTCATGTAAACACCTCCACACCATATGCTTGTACTAAGTGTCATTAGACATCGCAGATGGAGGAGTCTGTGCAGTTTGGACTGTGATTTCCATCCTCGTACTGTGAATAAACAGAGTAACAGGCTGGTGAGAAAGTTTAATAGCAGTTGGAATGATTTTGAATCATATTTAACTGATAAAAGGCAAAAGCATTTCAGCTGAGAATGTGGCTAAACCTTTGTAGCACTGTGAAGAGCACAGATGGTGGTTGGTAACAGCTTTACATACTTCCCTTAATGTTGCTTAAAATAAGTTTGTTTTTCACTTCGTTCTGTAGCATGGAACATTTTTTCTTCCTTCAGGATTACATACTTACATGTTTGCTTTTCAGCTGAACCTGCTTACATGCTTGCTTTGGGTGTAAACATTTATTAATTATCAATATTTGCTCTCTTGTTTCCAGCTGAAAGACATGCTGGCTGCTCCTGCATCACAGCCTCAGTGGATGACATTCACTTTGAAACCACCATAGGGTAACAACACATACGGGAACTAGTTATTTTGAATTGAATTATATAATTTTTTTTAAATTTTGAATTATTATATAAAAAAATATGTGTCTTCATGCAGGGTTGGACAGGTTGTAAACATTACAGCCAAAGTCAACAGAGCCTTCACATCCAGCATGGAGGTTTGTGGGAACATCTACTACTATTTAGCTGAAATTAGTGAGCACAAACAATTTTATTATGTGAAATCAAACATCTACTGGTATTATCAACATGCTGAATTTTAGTTATTGACTAATCATCGAAAAACATGTTTTTGCATTTCACTTGCTCTAACTTGTGTGTTAATCTATATGGGAATATGCTCAAAAATATAATGTGATATAATAATCTAGTTCCATATGTGGGAAACTATATTTTTCAATATAATGCAATATATGCATGGATAATGTATGACTATATATTGATAAATATAAAAAAATATATATCAAGACAAAAACGGCACTACATTTTTACATGTAGGCCTAATGACATTATTAAATCACTAAATTAATTCAATTCTCTATCCTGTGTTGAACACATATTCATAATTTCATATTAATTTCACATATTCACATTTAACTCACTCTATTCTTTGCATAGTCATACATCTCATATATGAAAATATGTGTGATGATATAAGAA
The DNA here is from genome assembly GCF_001515645.1 of Sinocyclocheilus grahami. Taxonomy (NCBI): domain Eukaryota; kingdom Metazoa; phylum Chordata; class Actinopteri; order Cypriniformes; family Cyprinidae; genus Sinocyclocheilus; species Sinocyclocheilus grahami. Next base: position 37,375 of record NW_015505254.1, on the reverse strand, counting down.
AAAGTGTTTATTGAAAATATAAAAATTTTAGCATTTTTGGTGGGTAGAAAATTATATTTATAACTTAATGGATTGAGTGCTATTTGTACTATATATAAATATAAATATATTGATCTATATACTGTATCACAATATAAATTTTCCTCAAGTGTACATCTGTTGCACATACATGTTCCCATATAAATGTGAATATACAGTACATAAATTAAAATAATTTACACACACACACACACACAGTACCATATTTTATCACACATACATCTTTCTATTATGAAATGTATTATTGAATACGAAATTACATACATTATGATATAACGGTAAATATAATGTTGCATATGTTTCAATATATGAAAAGTGGTAATTCCTTATGTATTATTCAATATATTGTAATATAGTAAACACAATATATTATTCTGTATATTTTCAATATACAATAAATCATTTAAAATATTCATTGTTAAAATATAAGGAAATCTATTTTCTTTGCATAGGGGTATGCTACAAATATTGTTGAACTTTATGATAAATTGCAATGTTCCTCATTTATAAGCTGCTTTGGATAAAAGCTTCTTCTAAATGAAGAACGGCTGCTGATTTGGGTCTTTGTCTCAGGTCGGGGTTTTGGTGAGCTGTGAAGATCTCTTTAGCGACAGACATTGGAAGGTCTGTCACGCTTTCGCCACCTTTGTGGCCCGACGTACCGAAGCAGGAAAGGTAAGAAACATCACGTCGAACTAAATCAGAACAATTTTAGCCACAAGTTTGCACACCCTTGAATCAGATTTGTGAAAAAGATCTTGGATTTGGTCCAGGTCTTGTTAGAGTTGTGATTCATCAGCGCCGTGTTTGGGTTTGCACAGGTACAGCTGAAGCAGGTGATTCCACGCACTCAGGCAGAGCAGATGGAGTACAGCCTCGCAGCCGAGCGCAGGAGGATGAGACTGATCCATGCAGAGATAATTAACGATCTTCTCAGCAGCTGCTCCTCTCAGACAGGTGAGCGGAGACACTGCTCACTCACTTTCTCCAGGTGTGTTTGTTTACTTGCAAGACTTTGAAGAGAGGTCTCAGGAACACTTGCCACAGGAAATGAGTCGTGAATCAGAAGTTGAGTTCTGATTGAAGATGTCATTCGGTTTGTTTGGTGTCTCTTCATAAACACGCCGCCAACATTCATTTAAGCGTATATATATATATGTGCAGTAAACCTTCACCGTTCACTTACAAAGGGTCACGTGGTTTGAAGTGTGTAGAATAAATAGACTGGAAGACGCAGTCACTCTGATAAGTGGTGCTCTATCTGTTTGTCAGTGAGTGAGTGTCTAGATTACCAGGAAGCGGTGCCTGCGGAGCGGACTCGGGTAGAAAGCGTCGAGCTGGTGCTCCCGCCCCATGCCAATCACCAGGTCAGCACGTTTGGTGGACAAATCATGGCCTGGATGGAGAATGTAGCCACCATCTCTGCCAGGTGTACAGTCCCTATTTTACTACAGTCAAATCTGATGATAAAAAAAGATATTTAAATGCATACGCAAGGAAACCATTGGTGTGTCATACTCTATATGCTTTTTCTTCTAGTCGTTTGTGTAATGCTCACCCAACTCTGCGGAGCATAGACATGTTCCACTTTCGTGGGCCGTCCCACATTGGAGACAGGCTGGTGTTGAAGGCAATTGTAAACAATGCTTTCAAAAAAAGGTACGTCTATATCAAGAAAAAATTGTGGACCACTGGGATGCCTGAGGCTGTATATATTTATCATTCAAAAGTTTGTTTTTTAAAGAAAATATTTAAAAAGTTACTTCTATTCAGTAAGGACACATTAAATTGATCAATGACAGTAAAGACTTTTACATTGTAAGAAAATTTAATCTTTCAAAAAATGCTGTTCTTTTGAACGTTCTATTCATTAAAGAATCATAAAAAAAGGACTGGAGTAATGATGCTGAAAATTCAGCTTTGCATCACAGGAATAAATTACATTTTAAAAATATATTCAAATAGAAAACAGCCTGAGTGAGCATAAGAGACCGAACCCAATCTTTTAACGGTTATATTTAAATATATAAAGTATAAAAATATAATATTTATAAAATGTATATATTTTAATATTAGATTTGTTTATCATATTTGTTTTATTGGATTATAAAAGCTATGGATCAGTACCACTATGTAGACTAAGGACTTAAAAACAGTATATAGTGAAATATAATATAGTATATACCTATATTATAAACAGTAAAAGCTATGGTTCAGTATCACTTACATCCATGAATCATGGAAGCCTGATTTATCTTTGAGCAACCTGAACAACTGGTATTTCGTGTGTGCTATTCCAGTATGGAGGTGGGAGTGTGTGCGGAGGCCTATCAGGGTGGAGAGCCCCTGCGACACATCAACACCGCCTTCATGACCTTTGAGGTCTTGGACAATGACAGGAAGCCATGCACGTTGCCAAGGATACGGCCTGAGCCTGTGGTGAGCTGTAACATTCCTGGAATCCCTCACATGGTGGAAGAGTTTAACTTGTTGATGGAGTTCAAGAGGGTGAAACAAAATGAATGGGATATGCAGTGCTTGCTTTACACTGAGTTTTAAAAACGGAATCTTATTATTTCAATTACAAATCATTATCTTCTTATCCTGTCTTTTTAGGATGGTAAAAGACGCTTTCAGGAAGCCATAGCCAGAAAGAAAATCCGCCTTGACAGGTAGGATTCTTAAGATTTTGTCTATTATAACAGGTTATGCCATATTCTTTTGATATCATACGCCTATTTATAAGCTCTGGCTGCATGTCATATTCAAAGTTAACTTTACAGCTATAAAAATTCCTGCATAGCAGACCAGCATGGGACACTAGATCACATGAGTATGCTCTCCTCTTACAGGAAGTACATAATATCCTGCAAACAAAGCGAGGTTCCTCTCTCGGTTCCCTGGGACCCAAGTAACCAGGTATATTAACCTGTTCTAGTAGCTATACATCTCATGGATTTGCTCAACCTGCTTTGTTGGACCATGTGACTAATCCATGTCTTGGCAGATGTACCTCAGTTACAATAATGTTTCGGCACTGAAGATGTTGGCTGCCCGGACTAACTGGGTCTTAACCTCAGAGAAGAAAAAGGTGGATAAGTTTTGTGCACTTAAATTTTCCATTTTGTCTTTTTGAGATTACATGGGGGACTTGAGCAGTCAAAAATGTTGTAGATGCTTGAGGGAAATTAATGAGCTGAAACATTGTGCCCAGGTGAGTTTATACACACTGGAGGAGAACCAAATGTTGTGCTTTAAGGTGGAGACTCATGTAGCTGTGGCGGCCGAGCAGGTGTTTCTGTTACTGTCTGATCTAAGGCGAAGGAAGGCATGGGACCACCACTACCAGTATGTCAAATGCATTTTATATAACAAAAAAAAATTAATTGAATTTTATAAGCGACAGACATTTAACAGCCATTTTTTAAATTAAAATATAAAGTTTGGAGTTTATAGTATTCTTTTTTTATTATTATTTCTATTTCAAATAAATGCTGTTCTTTTGGGATTTCTATTAATCCTAAAAATGTATCACAATGTCCACAAAAATATTAAAAAGTATATAAAAAGTAGTACACCTGTTTTCAACATTGATAATAATTAGAAACATTGTTTGTTTCTTGAGCACCTAATAAGCATATCATAATGTTTTTTGTTTGTTTTTGTTAAGATCATGTGACACTGAAGACTGGAGTAAATTCAGCTTTGCCATCACAAGAATTTATTACATTTAAAAAAATAGTTGTAATATTTAAAAATATTGCTGTTGTACTGTATTTTTGATAAAATAAATGCAACCTTGGTGAACATGAGACTCAAAAACATTAAATCCTATTACTTTTAACAGAGTTTTTTAATTAATAAAAAAACATTAAAATCTATAAATGAACACTTTTTGGTCAACTTTTTGCTGCAATGTAAATTTAAATGAAATGTTACTTTTACAAGTGTCTTTGGTGTTTGTTACAATGGCTGGCAGATAAAATAAAATGATCAGCCACAGTTTCAAATTACTTGATTTAACGTAGAACGCAATATGCCTTAATACAGAGAGTGTGAAGTGATAACTGACTCACATGAAGACGACACCATCTACCAAGTTGTCACCCCCTCTGTGACTAAAGGAGGCAAAGTCCAGGACTTTATCCTCCTGGCCTCCAGGAGGCGCCCTTGTGATTCTGGGTAAACCTTAAACTCCTACAAAATCTCTATATTGTGTCTTGTGTATTTCCAAAGAACAAAATAAGTTATTTCATCTTTGTCACTTTTAGAGACCCTTATATGATTGCCTTGCGTTCTGTGACCCTGCCTGCGTACCCTCCCACTGAAGACTACAACAGAGGAGAGGTGCTGTGTGCTGGGTTCAGTATCTGGGAGGAGGAAAACTCTTTCACTAAGGTAATAAATACACAGAAAGCCTAATGGACACTTATACTGAATGAGTGAATGAGTCAAAGTTCAAGAATGAACATGGCTTTAAATGTAGCAATCTCTTTTACTGAAATAATGTGCATGTACATTAGCCAATAACACTGTTTATAACTCATGTTTAGAAACTGCTTAGAGTGGTCCCTGGTGCTGCCACGTAGGTGTTAAAGTACTGAAGGTTAAGTGCGTATGGTTTACATGCTTACGTATGCATTTCTCTCAGATTTCTTACTACAACCAGGCCACTCCTGGCGTGCTGCCCTATATCTCCACTGACATCGCTGGGCTTTCCTCCAGTTTCTACTGCACCTTTGCCTCATGTAGCGCTTTTCTGGAGGAGAATAAAGACAGCCTGGCTTCCCTGCCCACCTCCACCCTGTAAGAAAGCTGAATTCGACAATCTATGCTCTTCAGAAATTGATTTTGCTTCTAAAAAAATGGTTATGGTCCAGATATAAGGTTGACACAGACATTCACATTTGAGTTTATATAAAAGATCATGAGCTTTAGGTACGTAAAACTCTTATTTTCCATACACTCTCAGAAAATAAAGGCACAGAACTGTCACTGCAATGGGACCCTATGATACAAAAGCTAAAAGGTACATCTCTGTACCATATTTACCTCTAAATGGTACATATTACCATTAAAGGGATCATATGATGCTTTTTTAAAGATTATTATTTAGTGTACTTGGTGTGACAAAATATGTTGACATGCTTTAATGTTCAAAAAACGCATTATTTTTCAAATACTGTAAATTATTGTAGGTCCTCTATGCCCCGCCTCTCTCAAACGCTTCGTTTTCTACAAAGTCCCTCCTTCCGACAAGCGCAGTCTGCTCTGATTGGCCAGCTGACCCAGTGCATTGTGATTGGCCGAACACCGCAAGCACTCGTCGGAAATGTAACGCCCCTTACCATAATCACGAGCTTCATCTTTCAAAATAAATGTAAAGACAGAGCCCGAAAGGGGAACAGAGTCACATGACAGACACAGTGATGAAGCTGGTATGTGTTTGCAGTACACAAGCCACGGTTAAGACAGCTGACTCCACTGTGATGTGACCCTGTCTCTCTCTCTCGCTCTCTCTCTCTCTCTCTCTCGCTCTCTC
>NW_015505254.1:18889-31778 GCF_001515645.1 Sinocyclocheilus grahami | reverse complement strand
AAAACAGTAGCTGATTCAGAAGCGCCAGATTGTCATAGCAAAGTCAGAATTACCTCCTCTCCTAGGTTCACGAAACGGTCGTCCATAAAATGCATTGCTGTTTTCGCCTAGAAACACACAGGGTCTCCCTCACATGGCTGCTTCAACACTAACTGTGATTACTGAAACCACGCCTTCTTTCTTTGCGTGAACATTTAGGCCACATTATGCTAATATTTCCACATAGTGAGGTAGATATGTGGGGGTGTGTTAGAACGAGCCGTTTTAGGGGGGTGTGGCAGAGCCTTAACTTTGATAAAGAATATCTCTTTGGTTTTGAGATTTTAGTCTTTGCAACTTCAGGGATCTTATCTATGCACAATCAGCTTGTAACACTTCAAAGAGAAAGGAAAACTTGAAATCGCATCATATGACCCCTTTAAATGTAATGGTACCACCTTAGGGTACCGTCCCTGTGGCAGTTTTGTACCTTTTTGAATTTAGAGAAAGGCATTAGCATTGTTATATGGGGAGTCTTTTTTGTTGTTGTTGAAACTCCATATATATATATAATATATAAATATATACAGAATTATTTTGTAATGTAACCTTGATGAATATTAATATTTATAAACGATAATAATTCTCTCTCTTTTTTTTTTAGATATTTCACCTTTTAAGCTAGAATTTAGGGTCATGTGCAATAATGTAAAACTCTCTACAGATGCCACTTCCAGAAGACTAAGCTAGTATATTGCACTGCTGTCATTCTCAATGACTCAAAGTACTCAAAATAAAACTAATAAACTTCAAATGGGTGGCAAGGTCGATATGTGGTACTTCCTGGGACATGCACAATCACGTTTGCATAGATTTTCAGTCTAGTTAGTGACGGATGTTAGACTCTACCTTTTTATGTCAGGCCAGAACAATGCCTTGATTTTCACACTGCTGATTCATTGGACAGCACCTTTTTAAATAAATACTGTTACATGTAGCAATTTAGTGTAGCTCATCTTTATTCAATGTCAAGCTAAGCTTGCCTTGGCATTTAAAGATAATTTAAAGATCCTCCTGTTATACTGCAACTGTTGAGAAATATAGCAAAAAATATTGTTATTTGAATCCTGCTAAAACATGCCATTCAGTTAATCTTTCTTACATGGTGCTTATGTAAAGAGTGTAATAATGACCCAGATAATGTGGACTTATTTGTTATGTAAAGTTGGTGGCTACTAGATTCTTAATACTTGTGCCTGATGGATGGGGGTGGTTGTGTAGGGGAGTATTTTTGGATTCCTGTTATGTAATATTTTGGATTTTGAAAAGAGGAGCAGATCTCAGTGTCTATAATATGATCTTTGCAGACATCTTCTGGTAAGTACTGTAATATATTATACTATTCTATATAGTGCGGTATATTCTGCTTTTGAAGCTACTGTACACAAAGGGTTCTAACTAACCAATATGTTAATGTCATGTTAAACCGAGAGTTTGATTAAAAACATTCATGCATTTATTGCTGGTTACCACGTTTCCATGCGTGGTATCTAAGCACGGCCCTCGCTAGAGAGTTGTGCTGTTGGCTGAAATTGCAAACCATCTCTTGCTCCTGGATCCTCATCCTCTTCTCTTCCAAAAACTGGGCATGTTTCTGACGTGCATGATGGATGTCCTGCTCCAGCTTGGCTCTCTGTAGAGTAAGAGTTTTCTCCATATCCACCCTTTCCCGCTCCTGCCGCAGACGTACTTCTGTCCTGCGAGCTTCTCTAAAGATGTCTCGGCGACCCTTGGCTACTTCACGATCAATCTGGCGCTCAGTTACCTTCTCTACAAGGTGTCTCTGCATTCTGGCTTTATCAAATGCTTGATGGACTCTTTCAATGACTTTGAAGGGGGTGAGGCTGATTTTGTCATGGCAACAACCAATCAGACGCTTCCCTGAAGTAATGGCAGAAGAATGCGGCTGTAGACCTGGTCTCTGAGTGTGAAAATGGCTGATGGCCTCACGTACGTCCTGTCCTGCAGCTTTACGGGACCACAACATGTCACTCAGTGGCTCACTCTGGTGGACCAAAGCTTTCAGGCCCAAAACACGAAAGGTTCCTTCTTCAATTTCTTCATTACAGATATCAACAGTCACACTGATATCTAGACAAGCAGAACAGAAGCATTCAGTGAATCAAATCAGTCTCTTAAGAGAGCTAACTAAAGTCAAAACTTCTGTTGTACCTTGGTCAAGCGTGTTTAGATGGGCCTCAGATTTCAGACTTAGACTGCACTGAGGGGTGTTGCATGGTGCTTTTATGTCTTGCTGACTGTCATTTGAGTGAACACTTGCAGCATCCTGTATAACCTGTATAAAAGTTACAAATGCATGTCAAATGAAGAGTCTACATTTAGATGCACCCTAAAAAATGTAATGCAAAAATTTCAATGCACCTGTTACCACAATAAATAAACCCATGGTTGCAAGTAAAAAAAATAAATAAAAAAAACTTGTTTATTTCATTAAACCTTCTAAGTTGCCAACATTATTTTAATGAGTTTTGTTGACATAATGTTGTTAATATGAACTTAATATTGTATGTAAACTCAAATTTCTGTGTTGACTGATTGTCTTAAAAAATGTAGTTGTAGTAAATTAATAAAATTGTCTTTTTGGGCAGTAGAGTTCTAGTTCCCAGCATGCTTTGCATAGGACTAGATAAGGAGAATGACTGTTAAAATTAAGCAGAATTGTATGTGTTTTTTTATTTAAGGGAAAGACCTGTTAGTGGTTAATGCTATTATATTTGACATTTAAAAGAGCTTTTGTTATGTTTTGTCGGTTTTTGTCATTACAGTTTGTGCTGAAGAGTAGACTACATGAATGTAAGCAGCAATGACTGTTCCTCTCGATGTACTTTTTGGTTGAACATAATTTCATTATAAGTTGTCATGACGTAAAAAGATTAATCCAAACAGTTGCATAATTTTGTTTTGTTTTGTTGAGCCAACACATAATTTTTTAGAGTGTACAGTGTTTATATTTTATACTGTCACGTTACCTCTGGGTAGCCAGTTTGCATCAGCTTATCAAGGTTCACATGAAGTCTTTGGATCTCTGTATCTATCTCTTCATTTTCCTTTGGCTGAGAAACATATAACTACATTTTAGAATACTGCACATGAGCACATACATTTTTTTCGTATTTTATATATAAAATTCTAAAATACGAAAATATATATTTTTAAAGCATTCACTCTCGTACTCGAGCGATACCGGCTCTATATCAGCATGGCTGTGATTAGGCCAGAGGCACGAGGCCGCAGGCAATCACAGCCGCTGATATAGAGCCGGTATCAATCGAGTACGAGAGTGATATTGCGTTCATACAACAGTTCGACGGAACATGTGTGTAATTAAACAAGAAACAACGGAGTGCTTAATAAAACCCTCTTTTGTGCGGAACTACTTCCTTCCGCCACGGATTCAAAGCTAAAGTTGACAGTTAAACATGAGTCACTTTTAGAATTCGTATCAAGGGCATATGCTGCTTCAGTTAGTGAGAAATAATGAGGTTATTAGTGAGAAATAATGCGGCAAGACGTGCATCCAAATATATATATATATATATATATATATATATATATATATATATATATATATATATATATATATATAATATGTTACAAAACTTTTCTATTTAAATTAAATTTTAAATAAACATTTTTAAACTTTTTATTCATCAAAGAATCTTGAAAAAAAGCAGCACTGTTTTCAACAATAATAATAAGAAATGTTTCTTGAACATCAAATCAACATATTAGAATGATTTCTGAAGGATCATGTGACACTGCCATCATACATCTTAATATATATATAGATAGATAGATAGACAATATTTATTATTTTAAATTGTAATAACATTTCACAATGTTACTGTTTTTATTGTATTTTTGATCCAATAAATGATCAAATATAACATTTTAAAAAACCCAAACCTCTGAATTGTAGTGTGTATCAGTCAAATATAGTACATACTTGTTCAGGGTGGTCATCTGTGTCCTCCTCCATGGTTTTCTGAGACTGGGATTGTACCTGGTCAATTTCTGTGCTCAAAGGTATGGAAATGAATGGTTTCTCAGACGTTATCTGTTTCTTGGTACTGCAAAGCCTGACAATGAAGAAATCCTCTTAAAACCAAAAATCCCAAATAATATCTTTATCAATAAGTAACGGTTTTGTACCTTATAGTGAACAAAATAAGCAAAAAAATGTTCCATAGCAAATATCAAAATATAAAAAAATGCAGCATATTTACCCAAGACTTTTTCTAATTAAATGACCTCGAATCCAGCGCTGTATAATAAGTGTAGGGGAATAAATGGCCTGAATCCTGTTTATCTCAGAGATTATTTTATATGTCGCTTTCATCTCTGTCTCAAATGAATCCTGAGGAAAAAGAAAACATCCAAATAAGTTTTTCCCCCCACTTAGACATAGCAGTAAACACAACAAAGAAGACTAGGATAAATAATGAGCACTAACCGACTTTGTAGATGGGTACAAACTGACACAAAGGTGTTGATTCATGGCTTTGAAACGAATAGGAAGAGACCACTTTTGAATGATTTCCTCATCAGAAATAACAAAGTTGTCCAAGGCCTTCAGTGACCATATGCTGTTGACCAGACAGTGCCTGTAGCTCTTCTTTAAACTGAGCGGGGTGTCATAGAGAGTTAAAGCAGTCAGGTTTAAACAGCCAGACAGGCCTTTAATATTGTTCCAAGTTGATATGTTATTGTCGTGTAGATATAGAAGTTGCAATTCTGTCAGATGGCTCCAACATGAAGCATCAGGGAGCTGAACAATCTGAGCAGAAAGATGACTGTTAGTGATTTGTTCTCCTTAAAATGAATCAAATATTCAGGGAAGCAAATGAAATAAATACCTGATTTCCTTTCAGATCTAACTTCACCAAGCGAGTGCATTCCATCAGAGCTTCGATCCTAGTCAGAAAGTTGTCAGCCAAGATGCAAATTCGCAGTGCTCTGCAAGATCCAATCTGATCCAGACTCTTTAAAAGCAAACTGCTCAATCTGACCATCAAAATGTCCTTCAGGTCTTTCTCACTCTCTGATGTCCAGTCGCCATGATCCAGGATCAGAGACTGAGAGCAGTTTACCAAATAGGCCCAGTATCCCTCCATAGAATCCATTTTCACATCTTTGTGAAATTCATCTCTTCCATTTTTTGAAGGAAACATTTTTTTCATATCACAAAAACATCCTGAGGTAGGACTACTGTCAACAGTTCATGATTATAGTATTATTCCTAATACATATTTGCATATTTCACAAAAACTAACCTGTTCAAATTCTCAATCTGCTCTTTTGTTTGTTCTTACCATGGTTTTGTGCCTGGCTCTCAACTGTATTCTTTTGTTGGCCGAACAGTCCAAGATAAAAGTTGCTATGACAACATTAGTTGGAAATACAAGAAGCTTCTCCAAACATTTTCTTGAAAACCACTCACACCCCTTTACAAATAAAACGAATACTGCTTTGTGTCGGGAGGTTGAAAATTGTGAATAATTAATTCAGTTTAATGTATATTATTTGATGGAGAGTAATATGTATGGACGTCAGAGTTTGTTTGTCACGTGACTGGAACCCGGAAGTGCTTATGTGAACACAAGTTACGGAATATATCTGATGGTTTTAAGTAATTTTTTGAAAACGCCAATATAACTGATCATTGTCGCACATGTTTCCGTACATCTGTTATCGATGTCCTGTTGTTGGTTCATATTTGTGGTTGAATAAAAGTGTCGGATATTAGTGTAGCGTTTTAGACAGATAAAAGACTTGCTGAATCTCATAATGGCAGAGCGTTTAAACATCCATCTGCAAAAATCCACCAAGAACAAACTTGAAAAATTCAAACAAATAAGAGGTAACGTTTCCGTTACATCTTTAAACTTTTCTATTTTTTTTTTTTTTACAGCTGCTTGACTTGTTGATTGCTGAGATTGCTGCTGCTGCTGAGCGATTGTCTCATTCACATACCATGGTATTTACTTCATAGTTCAGTCACTTACCATGGCATAGGGTAACGTTAGCTACATGCCCAAATAAACATGGTAATACTGTGGTACTTTTCACTGAGAATATTCACTTGCGTGACATTATTTGGGTCATTCCTGGGATTCGGTAATATTTCATTCCCCCAGAGATTCTAAAGTGGTGGGTCACCAAAATTAATTGTTAGAAGCTTTTCACAAAACTTTGGGATGCCCTTTATAACGAATAAAAATAATTATTGCATTTTAATATTTGTTTTAGCATAAAATAATGTCTTATATCTATCTTAAACCAAGCATTTTGTCATGTCCCTGAGGCACTTCACTGAGTTTGTACTTAGAAAATTATTTTAAAAATGTGCATAGTGTTTGTGATTTTTGGCAACAATGTAAGCATTTATGTGTGTTCCTTTCTTGTAAAAAATTTTTAAAAAAAAAGAAAGCAAAACATTTTATAAAAACAGACTTTACACTTTATGCCCCTCAGTCTGAGCTCAACCCTGTCACACTAACCATTCTGCGCCCGGAATAATTTAGATTCCACTCATATGTGACATGATTTCCCAGTAAAGACATCATTCAGGTCTCTTTAATAGTGGTGCAGAAAATGGTTAGTAGTATCATACTTTTTATTCATATTTTTGAGGCATGTTATAGTCAGGGAGGGTACTGTCAAGCTTAACAACTCAAACCCATCACATTAAATTAAGATGGTAAATTATTACTTTATTACTTTTAAATTATTACTTCAACATTTTATTTTAATCCATAAGTATATACAATGTACTTATTTGATTGCTGCCATATATAGTCTACTTTCCTACACTATATGAGGAGCAGTGGCCATTTTGAGTGAAAAACCACAACCACAAAAAATGTCTCATTGTTACGGGGTTGTAAACTTGTGACAGGGTTGAGTTATTTGCTTCATTTATTACGAATTTTAATGAAAAAAAAAATAAAATAGTCATGGTTTCAGTAAATATATGTACTCCAAAATCATATAAAAAACTCATATTTTTGTTTTAAATAGAATTTTTGATGTAATATGTCCACTTAAACGTTGACAAGCAGTATACATCAGAAATTGCACCCACATTTGCAGCAGAAAGACAATGTTGGCCATGCAGATATGTTGGCCTAGAAACAAGGGGACGATATGAGAGAGAAAAAAAACAAAAATGTGTTGTGCTGTAACACAAGCAGTTCAATAAAAAGCGCCCATCCATAAAAAAAAAGTGTCTCACACGGCTCCGGGGGGTGAACAAAGGCCTCCTGTAGCAAATCGATGCGTTTTTGTAAGAAAAATATCCATATTCAAAATGTAATAATCACTTTAATGTAGCTTGCGCCAACAGTTGTACACGGAAGCAGTTCCGGGAGCATGACGTATGAGTTCAGCGTTGCGCACGTGCCGGTGAGTCGTGAAAACCAACGTTTGTTAACAGGAGCAAAGGAAGCAAAGTTTCCTTACTTTAGCAAAGGAAAACCAATCTCCTCTTGGCTTATATCAAAATCCTCCGACATTCTTCTTTACAAATCCTCGTTTTGTACTTCTAATAAGTGACCGTTGTTTTGTTTTGATCTCTCCGCTGCGTTACCGCGTGCGTCACTTCTGAGCGGCACATGCGTAAAGCCGACCTCATACGTCATCCGCCCGGAGCTGCTTCCATTTACAACAGTGAGCGCAAGCTAGATTAAAGTGATTATTAAGTTTTGAATATGGATATTTTTCTTACAAAAATGCATCGATTCACTACAGAACGCCTTTGTTCACCCCCCTGGAGCCGTGTGAGACACTTTTTTTATGGATGGGTGCTTTTTATTTAACTCCTTTTGGACGGATGCATGCAACACCCGCTGAGTGGCATTAAACAGATTGAAAGATCAAAGACAATTTTTAATATAACTCCAACTGGATTCGTCTAAAAGAAGAAAGTCATATACACCTAGGGTGACTTGAGGGTGAGTAATTTGTGGGCTAATTTTCATTTTGGGTGAACTAACCCTTTAAGAACAAAAGTATTTCTTGCTGATTACTATCTGACATGTTAAGGGCTAAAACAATAAAACTGGTTTTAGTTAACATTTTTAATAAAAAATATTTTTTACAAAAATAAGAAAATGTTTAGCTTCAGTCCTGTAAAATTCCTGCTCATGAGGGTTTCTATAACTATAAGAAGCGTAAAAGTTATTTATTTCCCATCCACAGGTAAAGAAGTTCAGTCTGATGAACTCTGGGATCTTGTGGTCATCTCTGCAGTGGATGAGGACCAGAGGTCTGCTTATGAAATTCAGATCACTGAGAAACTGGAGAGGAAAGAACTGCCTCTTGGCATCAATTATCATGTGTTTGCAGATCCTCCAGGATGCAAGATTGGTGAGATATATAAAAATATATTTTAAAAATTGTATTTAATGTACATTTTTAAGAGTTGTTTCTTCATCTGAACATACAGGTAATGGTGGATCAACTTTACATTCACTGCAGTGTCTACATGATAAATATGGCAAGTCACTGTCAGGATGTAAAGTCATCCTTATTCATGCAGGTACTGTATTAATCTATATAATATTCATCACCTCATTCATGCATTTTGTTTATTGTTAATGAGCTGTAATGTACTATTCGAAAGTTTGGGGTCAGAAAGATTTTTTACATGTTTTTGAAAGAAATCTCTTATGCTTACCAAGGCTGCATTTATTTATTGAAAAATACAGTAAAACAAATAAATAAAATACACTGTGACACATTATTACAATTCGAAATGACTATTGACTATCTGATATATATATATTTTAGATATATTTTTAGAATGTAATGTAAATGTAATTTATTACTGTGATGTCAAAGATCAATTTTCAGCGTACATTACTCCAGTCTTCAGTGTCACATGATTCTTTAGAAATCATTCAAATGTGCTCATTTGGTGCTCAAGAAATGTTTTCTTTTATAATTATCAATGTACGAAGACAGTTACGCTGCTTAATATTTTTGTGGAAACCTTGTTACATTTCTTTTCAGGATTCTATGATGAATAGAAAGTTAAAAAGGCAAGGCAAGGCAAGTTTATTTATATTGCACATTTCATACACAATGGTAATTCAAAGTGCTTTACATAAAAGGAAGTAAAATAATCATAACAAATAATCACCACAATAAAACAAGGAATTTATACACTTTTAAAATGATTTAAAAAATTGATTTAAAGTTAATTTAAAACAGTTAAAATAGAAAATGATTATACATAAAATACAGTGCAATCAGTTCGGCACAGTGCTCATTCAATAAATGCACAGCTAAACAGATGAGTTTTTAGTCTGGATTTAAATGTGGCTAATGTTTTAGCACATCTGATCTCTTCTGAAAGCTGGTTCCAGCTGCGGGCGGCATAATAGCTAAAAGCTGACTGCCCTTGTTTTGTGTGAACCCTTGGTATTTCTAACGGTCTCGATCCTAATGATCTAAGTGGTCTGTTAGGTTTATATTCGGTGAGCATATCTGCAATGTATTTAGGTCCTAGGTCATTGAGTGATTTATAAAAGAGTAAAAGTACTTTAAAATCAATCCTAAATGTAACTGGAAGCCAGTGTAAGGACCTGAGGACTGGTGTGATATGCTCAGATTTTCTGGTTCTAGTCAGAATCCTGCCAGCAGCGTCCTGGATGAGCTGCAGCTGTCTAATAGTCTTCTTGGGAAGGCCAGAGGAGACCATTACAATAGTTCACCCTGCTGGTGATAAAGGCATGAACAAGTTGAAGGCATGAACAAAAAGAACAGCAATTATTTGAAATAGAAATCTTGGATATATTCATTTGTATGCTTTTGTTCAAATGTACTTATTTATCTATGCATTTTGTTACATGTGCAGGAGGATTCAGTCAACGTTTACCCAGTGCCAGTGCCCTGGGTAAAATACTCACAGCTGTGCCCCTGGGAAACCCTTTATATCAAATGCTGGAGCTCAAACTTGCAATGTATGTGGATTTCCCCTCACACATGAAGCCGGGAATGCTGGTTACCTGTGCTGATGATATAGAGCTCTACAGTGTCTCTGACCAAGAGAATGTGGTGTTTGATAAGTCAGGTTTTACTGCCTTAGCACATCCCTCCCCTCTCTCTATTGGTACCACTCATGGAGTTTTTGTTCTCGAACCAGCAGAGATGCCCAGAATTTGTGATATGGAATACAGAACTTGCTCTCAATTTCTGCACAAACCAAGCATTGAAAAGATGTTCAAATGCAACGCCGTATGCAAGAGGGAAGGAGAGGAGTTTGTTTACACTGACAGCACTTACTATTTTGATTATGGGACTGCCATGACCCTGCTGACCTTGTTCAGTGAAATGAGCCCTCTGACATGTGAAATCGATGCTTATGGAGACTTTCTTCAAGCCCTGGGGCGAAGAGCTACTGTGGATTACACGGAAAACACTGCCAACGTCACAAAGAAGGAAAACGGTCTCGTTGAGATTCGCAGAAAGATTTTCCATCGTCTCAAAGGCACAGTACTCAGCGTCATCCTGTTGAACAACTCCAAGTTTTATCATGTCGGCACCACAGAGGAATACTCGTTCCACTTCACCGCTGACCCCTGTCTCAGAGCAGAACTCGGTCTGCTCTCTGCTGCCTTCAGTGTGTGCGACTTGGAGCCATCAGAGAAAACTAGAGTTTGCGTGTCGCACAGCATCCTGCATCCCAGTGTGACTGTATCCCAGGGCAGTGTTGTGGAATACTCCAGACTGGATGCTAGAGTTAAAGTCGGAAGTAGATCTATCATCAGCGGCTGCTGGATAGGCACGGATCTAACAGTGCCAAGTGACACCTTCATACACTCTTTGTCTGTAAACCTGGATGGAAAAACGGGTTTTGTGACTGTGGTTTTTGGTGTTAAAGATGATCTGAAGAAAAGTGTATCCAGTCCTGCTCATATGAAAGCATTGAGTTTGTTTAAGATTAATCTGGAGGACTGTGTTGGACTCTGGGGTTTGTTTCCTGAGAAGGTCAGGTTCTCAGGAGACACATCTATGTGTAGTTTGTGGAACACCTGCATTTTCACAGTGTGCTCCAATCTAAAGGATTCATTTGTGATATCACTGGGGATGCTGAAGGCACTGGATAGTGGAACCATTTTCACACTACCAAAAAAAGCCACACTAACCTCTTTACAAGAAACTCTGCAGAACAAGAACCTGGAGGAAATGCTGAAATTTAGGAAAGAACTTCATGAAGACATTCTTAGGGTGAATTTAAGTAATTCGGTCTGAGCATGTATGTGTAAATTATCAATAATTTCATTGCGTATACTGCTGAGCAAAGGCAAAGCCTTGTAAGTACTGAGATAATGCCTTCAAAGTTCAATTTAAATTTTCAATTTGCAAACCGTATGCCACAGTATAGAGATAGTCCTGATTTTAATCTCAAAACTCAGTTTTGACAAAAGGTTACTACTTTTTGCCTTGTAGGGCAGTATAGCCATGCAACGCTGTCTTATGGCCAATTTGTACGTATTTTACGAGGTAGCTAATTTGAACAAATTCGTACCTTACTCGACCTTACTCGTACCGATTTTGTTTAATTTCTGTCAGTTAATTTTAGGGGCGGGGTTAGGTGTGGTCCTTCGTACAAATTCCTACGAATTTGCCACCTCATAAAATACATACAGTTTTTCACAAATTCGTACGAGTGAGTTCATACAAATTAGCCACCTTGTCAAAAATGTACGCATTTCCATGAGATCAGGTTGAGCCATGTGATGAAAATCTTAAATTGCCCATAACAAACACTATAGAAATACCAAGACAGTGCACTCACATTGCTACGAATGGGAGAAAGTGCAACATGCAATATGGTGGAATAAGTCCCTCCTTCTGAATAAAAGAGCCAATTGGCAGTTAGTAAAGTCATGCGTCGCTGTAGCTGCCATTAAGATTTGCCATAGCAACAGTCAGTGTCCTGAGACGCACTTGCATGCTGGCTGGGCCAGTCTGGAATATAAGCTTTTTTTCATGCTATTTGAGCATACGAAACAACTTTTATAGGACATTTCATGCCAGATTTTGTTGCTGATTAGAAATATGTTATTTAAATATCAGTGTGGCAAGCAGTTTTTTTAGATTTCAGGATTTCACCATTTGAGTAGATAGGACTTGCATGTCCAAAATAGCTGCCCTTAGGCATTGCAAATATGGCTGCTGAGTAAACATGTAATAACATTCTATTTGTTATGAATGCCAATTAATATTTGTATACCAATTGTATTCTGTGACACTAATTCACTAAATGGTTGTACCAAACCTAGTCAGTGTTTTTTTTAAGATTTATTTTTGGCATTTTTACCTTTATTATATAGGACAGTATTTCAGACAGGAATTGAGGTGGGATGGGATTAGGAAAAGTGCACAAGTTGAGAGTCAAACTCGTGATGCCCCAAAGTGCAACAACGCTATATGTTGGTGCGCTGCCCACGAGGCTATTTGCGCCGACATCAGTGTTTTTCAATTCAATGTTTATTTTAGTTTTTTCCAGGCATGTTTGTGTATTAAATTTGTGTTGGATCAATTTAATTTTGTGTGTGTAGAGTTATTCCTTCTACAAACCCAATTCCAAAAAAGTTGGGACACTGTACAAATTGTGAGTAAAAAAGGAATGGAATAATTTACAAATCACATAAACTTATATTTTATTCACAATAGAATATAGATAACATATCAAATGTTGAAAGTGAGACATTTTGAAATGTCATGCCAAATATTGGCTCATTTTGGATTTCATGAGAGATACACATTGTTGGGACAGGTAGCAATAAGGCAATAAGAGGCCGGAAAAGTTAAATGTACA
>NW_015505254.1:0-18751 GCF_001515645.1 Sinocyclocheilus grahami | reverse complement strand
CATCATCTACAGTGCATAATATCATCCAAAGATTCAGAGAATCTGGAACAATCTCTGTGCGTAAGGGTCAAGTCCGGAAAACCATACTGGATGCCCGTGATATTCGGAACCAGTGTTGGGGAAAGTTACTTTTAAAAGTAATGCATTACGATATTGCGTTACTCCATAAAAAAGTAACTAATTACGTTACTTAGTTACTTTTTATGGAAAGTAATGCGTTACGTTACTTTTGCGTTACTTTTTAAATCTGGACAGGGCTTGCTTGTGTGTTTTTAAAATAAAAAAGTTCTATTTTTGGCAAATATAAAAGCCTTTTTACACCAAAAGTGAAATAAAAGATCAGCCTCAGGCTGAAGGGAAAGTACATTTACGTCAGAGTGCAGAAGAAGAAATTTCAACACACTTCAGCAATAAAAAAAGACACACAGATGTTTGTCTAGAGTAATTTGTGGTTATTAGTACGGTTGAACTGGATCATCGAAGGTCAGAAGCAAAGACATTGGTTAATAGAATGGGATTAAATACATAAAGGATATTTGTGTTGTTTAACATTTAATTATTGAAGGTTTGCGTCATATTCTGAGTTGCATTATTTTTATTCATTTTGAGGAATACTGAACCTGGCTACACATTCCAAAAAAGTTGGGACAGGTAGCAATAAGAGGCCGGAAAAGTTAAATGTACATATAAGGAACAGCTGGAGGACCAATTTGCAACTTATTAGGTCAATTGGCAACATGATTGGGTATAAAAAGAGCCTCTCAGAGTGGCAGTGTCTCTCAGAAGTCAAGATGGGCAGAGGATCACCAATTCCCCCAATGCTGCGGCGAAAAATAGTGGAGCAATATCAGAAAGGAGTTTCTCAGAGAAAAATTGCAAAGAGTTTGAAGTTATCATCATCTACAGTGCATAATATCATCCAAAGATTCAGAGAATCTGGAACAATCTCTGTGCGTAAGGGTCAAGGCCGGAAAACCATACTGGATGCCCGTGATCTTCGGGCCCTTAGACGGCACTGCATCACATACAGGAATGCTACTGTAATGGAAATCACAACATGGGCTCAGGAATACTTCCAGAAAACATTGTCGGTGAACACAATCCACCGTGCCATTCGCCGTTGCCGGCTAAAACTCTATAGGTCAAAAAAGAAGCCATATCTAAACATGATCCAGAAGCGCAGGCGTTTTCTCTGGGCCAAGGCTCATTTAAAATGGACTGTGGCAAAGTGGAAAACTGTTCTGTGGTCAGACGAATTAAAATTTGAAGTTCTTTTTGGAAAACTGGGACGCCATGTCATCTGGACTAAAGAGGACAAGGACAACCCAAGTTGTTATCAGCGCTCGGTTCAGAAGCCTGCATCTCTGATGGTATGGGGTTGCATGAGTGCGTGTGGCATAGGTAGCTTACACATCTGGAAAGGCACCATCAATGCTGAAAGGTATATCCAAGTTCTAGAACAACATATGCTCCCATCCAGACGTCGTCTCTTTCAGGGAAGACCTTGTATTTTCCAACATGACAATGCCAGACTACATACTGCATCAATTACAACATCATGGCTGCGTAGAAAGAGGATCCGGGTACTGAAATGGCCAGCCTGCAGTCTAGATCTTTCACCCATAGAAAACTTTTGGCGCATCATAAAGAGGAAGATGCGACAAAGACCTAAGACAGTTGAGCAACTAGAAGCCTGTATTAGACAAGAATGGACAACATTCCTATTCCTAAACTTGAGCGACTTGTCTCCTCAGTCCCCAGACGTTTGCAGACTGTTATAAAAAGAAGAGGGGATGCCACACAGGGATAAACATGGCCTTGTCCCAACTTTTTTGAGATGTGTTGATGCCATGAAATTTAAAATCAACTTATTTTTCCCTTAAAATTATACATTTTCCCAGTTTAAACATTTGATATGTCATCTATGTTGTATTCTGAATAAAATATTGAAATTTGAAACTTCCAAATCATTGCATTCTGTTTTTATTCACAATTTGTACAGTGTCCCAACTTTTTTGGAATCGGGTTTGTACTATGTTTAAATATTTCTTACATGGAGCATCTTCACAAAACACCAATCAAGGCATGATGATGTGTGTCCAAATCATGTGTGTAATCTCATACACAATTATAATTTAATTTACCCATTTTAAATTTCGTTGTTCAGTAAACATTTCTTATATTTTTGTGGAAATCGTGATATGTTTGGTCAAAGTTTATTTAATGATTTTTAAAAAAAAAAAATTTTTCGTTTTACTATCACTGGAATGCATCCTTGCTTAAAAGTAACTTCTTTAAAAAAAAATTAAAATCTTACTGACCCCAAATTTTGTGGGTAGTGCATTTCATTTATAGAACACAGAATCATCGGTTTTAGTCACATCCAAGTTCAGAGAGGGAAAGATAGAGAAATATTGATGAGTCTTAATGCAGCTGTTGTCTGAAGAGAGAAATCGACCGTGGCTTCACCCTGTAATAGGTACAGATCCTTTGAGAGGTCAGCTGTCATTGTCACACGTTCCACACCGAGGCTGATGTATTTTTAGCAGGGGCTGTGATCCCTTATCGGACTCTTCTCTATTGTGCCAAAGCATTTTGTTACCCCTGCATGAGACTTTCCCTCCAGCTAACCGTGTACAAAAGTTTAAACCAACCAATCTGATGGGGAA
Source organism: Sinocyclocheilus grahami (assembly GCF_001515645.1). Lineage (NCBI taxonomy): Eukaryota > Metazoa > Chordata > Actinopteri > Cypriniformes > Cyprinidae > Sinocyclocheilus > Sinocyclocheilus grahami. The sequence continues at coordinate 16,082 of NW_015505254.1, read as the reverse complement.
TTATAAATCAAGACCCACTCAAACCTGTACAGGTAAACATTAAGTTTCTTCAGTTGGCTGTTTGAGTCGTTCAGTTCATTCGTTCAGCTGATGTTAATATTAAATATTTTCAGTCTTTTAATCCTTGTTGACATTTAGTCTTCTCTGACAGTGAGTAATGATTGTTCTGTACGTAAAATTGGATTATCGTGTCCATGATGTGGTCTTGATTCAATGTTGTTTTGCTTTAGATGAGTGGAAAAAGAAAGTAAGTGAGTCATATGCTGTTATAATTGAGAGACTGGAGGAAGACTTGAAAATTAAGGAGGAGGAGTTCAAGGAACTCAAGCATGTTTTCAGGTGAGACTGATTGAAACAAAGTTTTGTAGTGTACTATTATTAGTGTTTACAAATGTGGCTTAATGTGTGGTCTTCTATTTTAATAACACAACCGAGGAAAGCATGAACGTGGAGATCTGTTTTATGTTTTTGATACAGCTCAGATGAAGCATTTAATAAAGTCAATCTGAATTATCGCACAGAGGGTGGACTGTCCCTGCTGCATCTCTGCTGCATATGTGGAGGTAGAGCTAAAACATGTTAAACGTTATCTGCTATAATGCAATGATGTTAATTTGGAACATTATATATGACTCATTCCAGTGTACTCATGTTGAATCACTAACACTTCACTTTGAAATGATATTTAGCTTACTTTGTAGCAAATTTTCCCCTGTTGATTTGCTTGATTTATTACCTTCAGTTTGTTATGGTACTTTCCTATAATTCAAGCTGTTTTCTTTTTTGCTACCAGGGAATAAAGCTCACATCAGGACCCTCATGCTGAAAGGTCTGCGTCCATCCAGACTTACCCGGAATGGATTCACTGCACTGCACCTGGCTGCATTCAAGGTCAGTCAAGGGTTAATAATCCCAAATGCTGTGTGCTAGGAATTAATCATGTTAAAAATGTTTATGATGAATTGAGTTTCGACATCAATATTTAAGATGTGATAGGTTATTTTTATTTCTTTGATGTAGGGTAATGCTGAACTGGTCACTGCGCTGCTGCATGGTGGAGCAGATATCCAGCAGGTGGGGTATGGAGCCCTCACGGCCCTACATATAGCTACTGTGGCCGCCCATCTTGAGGTGTGTGTTGGACCTGAAATTAAACTATGGGGTTTAAACCGAGTCATTCAGAAAATGTGATGGACTAGGACTAGGTTGTCCCTACTTTTCCTTCAAGGTTGTTGATATTCTCTTGCAACACGGGGCTTATGTCAGTGTCCAAGATGCAGTGTTCTTCACCCCTCTGCACATTGCAGCTTACTTTGGCCATGAACAGGTCAGTCTTTGCTTCATATCATAAATGTCCAGGGCTTCATAACAGCTTACTCATGATCTTTTTGTTTTCTTGTGAAACAGGTATGCAAGCTCCTGATGAAGTTTGAGGCTGATGTCAATGCGAGTGGAGAGGTGGGGGACAGACCGCTTCACCTGGCCGCAGCTAAAGGCTATCTGGGCATTGTCAAACTGCTGATGGGTGATGGCAGCAAAACTGATGGTGAGAGAGCGTATTTTTTAGTGTATCAGTGTATTGATATTTAATTGATCTTGATCGTAAACGTTATATAGGCCTATCTTTAAAGGAATAGTTCACCCAAAAAAAAAATTTGCTGTGAATTTACTCAATCTCAGGCCTTCTTCATCTGAACCGATTTAGATAAATTTAGCATTATATCATTTGCTCACCACTGGATCCTCTGCAGTGAATAGGTGCCGTCAAATTGAGAGTTCAAACAACTGATAAAAACATCATAATAATCCACAAGTAATCCAAACAACTACAGTCCATCAGTTAATGTCTTGTGAAGTGAAAATCTGTATGTTTATAACAAACAAATCCATAATTAGACGTTTTTTCTTTTTTTACTTTAAACCGTTGCTTCCGGCTTGAGTCCTCTATTGAGAGTATTTATACATTTCTTAAAAAGAAATGCTAAATCTGTTCCGATGAAGAAACAAACTCATCTACATCTTAGATCTAGGCCTGAGGGGTAAGTAAATTTTCTGCATGTTTACATTTTTGGGTGAACTATTCTTTTAAAGCCTATCGCTCCTATACAGTCAATGCTCAAGACAACGAGGACCATGTTCCCCTTCATTTCTGCTCTCGATTTGGACACCAAGAGGTTGTCCGTTTCCTTCTGCAGGGCACCTTTGACATACAGCCACACTCTGTGAACATCTATGGTGACACACCTCTCCACCTGTGAGTTCTATTTCAAAGTGAATCACACACAACACAGGTGGCAGTTAAACTCAACAAATGGCCAAAGTGAAATTAAATAATCTGGAATCTGGAGAGCAGTTATAGTGATTGTGATTTGAGTCTCATATTCCCCATCAGAGCTTGCTACAATGGAAAGTTTGAAGTGGTGCAGGAGATTATTCAGTTGTCGGGCACAGAGAGTCTGTCTAAGGAGAACATCTTCAGTGAGACAGCTTTTCACAGGTAACGTTCCACCTGACCACTTCCATTTGTTACACTTTCATTCATTTATGGGCATATATAGAAATACGTATTCCTCCAAAGACAGATTTGGTTAAGATACCTGCTGATCCTGTTGTTACACACTAAATTAAGGGCTAATGTACTCTGTAGTGCCTGCACCTACGGCAAGAACCTGGAAATGGTGAAGTATCTGCTCAGTCAGAATGCCGTGAGCATCAACCATCAGGGGCGAGATGGACACACAGGTATGATGACAGCGGTAATCTGGTTTACATCAAAAAATTATGACAAAAATTCAGAAATATTTCTGCTCTCATCCTCTATGACTTGACATCTCAGTGTTATAAAACAGACGTTATATGTTTTGTGTTATGTTGATAGTCTGGTTGATATTTTAAACAATAGGTCTGCATAGTGCCTGTTTCCATGGACACATCCGACTGGTCCAGTTTCTTTTGGACAACGGGGCAGATATGAATCTGGTAGCTTGCGACCCCAGCCGCTCCAGTGGGGAAAAGGATGAACAGACATGCTTAATGTGGGCCTATGAGAAAGGTTTAAGATCTATCTATCTATCTATCTATCTATCTATCTATCTATCTATCTATCTATGTATCACATCGTATCATATCTATCTATTCTATCTCACATTTAACACACACACACAGACACACAGATATATATCCAGTCAGAGAATATCTAAAATGACAGAAAATAGGAACGCTGTTCTTGATCTATTACATTTTCTAACTCTTCATGACGGGTAAAAGCCTTGATTTTCATATGTGTGACTGACAAATACACATTTTACTATATATATATGTTGTGTGTATGTATCTATGTGTGCGTGTTAATTTTAGGCCATGATGCCATTGTTACTCTGCTAAAACACTACAAACGACCTCAGGATGATTCACCCTGCAATGAGTATTCTCAACCAGGAGGGGGTATGAGACACTCTCCACATGTTGCCTGACAGATTTGTACTGTGAATTAGCTGGTTGGACAAATCTGTTGCTGCTGAGAATTTTAGGGAGAGTATTTTATTGTTGTTTTCTGTTGCAGATGGATCTTATGTTTCTGTTCCTTCTCCCCTGGGAAAGATAAAAAGTATGACGAAAGGTAAAGCACACACACACATGCACACAGTTAGCTGACTCCATGAATCACTGTTGCTATGATACTATTTTTATGTGCTGAAATACTGCTACCCACAGTCACCAAAATCTTCTGAGAGTTAGTGAGTCAGAAACTGTCTCCAAACATCCTCCCACTGCATAACTGCTACAGTTTAAGCCTTTAAGTTTGTATCTGTCACAGACATTACAAATAACGTGAACCATCTTTCGTGACTCATGGGCATATGTCAACAACATAAGCTGATTAGAGTTTCATACAATGATTGATGTGAAGGTATCAAACAAACAAACTCCTGTTTACCCTCTTTTCTCCTCAGAGAAGGCAGATGTGCTTCTCCTGAGAGCAAGTCTTCCATCAAACTTCCACCTTCAACTTTCTGAACTGGAGTTTAACGAGATTATTGGATCAGGTATGTCAGTTTAATGATAAATATGAGCTCTCCCTGAGTCCCCCATTAAAACCTATTCCACTAAACACTGCAACTATAGGCTCCTTTGGAAAGGTCTACAAAGGAAGGTGCCGCAATAAGATAGTTGCAATTAAACGGTAAGAGCTTTTTACTTGCTTTTCCTTATTGTCCACATCATGTATACAAAGTGAACAGCTATAACCTTTCCACAGGTACCGCGCAAACACATACTGCTCAAAGTCAGATACAGATATGTTCTGTCGGGAGGTGTCCATCCTGTGTCGTCTCAACCACCCCTGTGTGATCCAGTTTGTGGGGGCATCTTTGGACGACCCCAGTCAGTTTGCCATTGTAACCCAATATGTGTCCGGAGGATCACTGTTCTCATTGTTACACGAGCAGAAGAGGTGATTTTAAGAATACTATGTGTATGTATGTGTTTACACTACTGTTCAAGAGAAATGTATATCATTTTTCATTTATAATATTACAAAAGATTTCTATTTCAAATAAATGCTGCTGATTCATCAGAAATTCTTAAAAAATGTCAGTTTCCACAAAAATATTAAGCAGCACTGTTTTCAACATTGATAATAATAAGAAATGTTTCTTGAGCACCAAATTAGCATATTAGAATGATTTCTGAAGGATCATTTGACTCTGAAGAATGGGTTTTGGTTTTTAGTACGATTGCTAACAATTGGATTTACGATCACAGGAATAAATTGCCTTTACATTTTTTTCTAATAGAAAACATTAGAAAATGTTTTTTCTTACAAAAAAGAAAAAGTTTTTTTTTAATGGTAATATTTCACAACATTATTGTTCCCTATCCAAAGGTAACTCCCGTTGCGTCGTCTTTTGATGACTTGTTTGGGGAAACTCCTGTTTACGAGTTTCCCCAAACAAGTCGTCAAAAGACGATGCAGCACTCATTCCCTTATATCAGGGAACCGAGGTTACATGAGTAGCCAGAGCGTTTTTACTGTATTTTTGATCACATAAATGCAGCCTCAGTGAGCATAAGAGACTTCTTTCAAAAACATTTAAAAACCATTTACCGACCCCACACTTTTAAATATAATGTATATTGTATAATTTATAATAAACATTATGTATATATAATGCAGTTCTACAGTGTTGATTGAGAGTGGGGGGGGGGGATTTTATTACATAACTTGCAATGTTTTATGAAAGTGGGTGGTTAGTGTTGCAATTCCCATTTCAACAGTAACAGCAACTCTTCTAATTGGTGGAACTCGATGTTAAGATCATGAATAGGGCCATTTTCAAAAAAGTTGGAGAAGTCCTGTCTAGAACGTAACTATAAGAGAAAGAAATCTGAAGCAATCTAGGATCTGTTTTTAGGACCTGCATCAATTCCACTAAGTGTCTGATTTCTACTTAGTGCTCCATATGTAGTTTAAGGTGATCATCATCTCATTGATCTGTTTGACTTGGAATGATGGGTTTGTGTATTGATCAGTGGGGAGGAGGCGGTGTTCACTTAATGATGTCTTTGCATCCAGAATCATCGATCTGCAGTCCAAGCTCATCATTGCCATTGATGTAGCGAAGGGCATGGAGTATCTGCACAATCTGACCCAACCAATCATTCACAGAGACCTCAACAGGTCAGTCACCATCATCATCATCATCACATGCTTCGTTCAATAATCATGGTGTTTCTCTGTCCATTTGTGTAAACCCTCCTATTACATTGTACTAGGCAGCAGGGAGAAATGTAGCATTCTGAGCTCTTTGTTTTAAACCTCCCTTCATCCAATGATATCTTTTCAGTCATAATATTCTACTGTATGAAGATGGACACGCTGTGGTGGCTGATTTTGGAGGTAAAAAAATGTCACACACTTTTAGCATTGCACTTGAACTTGAGGAAGTCTTACCTCAGTCTGCTTTATTATGTTAGAGCAAAAACAGTTGAGTCAAGTTAAAAATCTTGGATCCAAAATCACATTTATGCCTGGAAAAAAACCCTGAAAGCTTTTGGATTTTGAAAAAAAGAAATCGTGACAATTTCTCAGTCACTAATCAAATAGATATTTGATTTGATTAGTGACTGAGAAATCGTCACGATTTCTTCTTGATATTTTTTTTTCAAAATCCAAAAGCTTTCAGGGTTTTTTTGACCATGTGAATTTCTTTGTGCAAATGGTCAGATTTTCCGCCTTCAAGATGCTCTTTGGATAATTGAAAATCTTGCTGATGTCAATCAACAGCTTCAGTGCTGTGATCATAAAAGCAAAAGTGGGACAAACCAAATACTAAGACATGAAATTCATGTTTCAGATACTGATGATATAATTTAAAACGAAAAAAAAAACTGTATTAAATTAGGAAAAGGCACATTTGATCTCCACAATTTATGTAATAAAAGTACTTCTTTGTTGTTGTGCAGAGTCTCGCTTCCTGTTGTCTGTGGATGAGGATAACCTGACTAAACAACCTGGGGTACATGCATTCTGTGTTCTTGATGAATTCTGTCTATTAATTATCACCTTAAAAAGGTAATGCATTAATAATCTCTTTCAGCACATGCAAGCTATTTTAATAATGCCTACATTGCGGTTTTGGCTCTCTTGTATGTCATGTTAAGTACGTCAGTGTGTCTTTGGGGAGTATGTGTGCCTGTCCTTTGGGGTTAGCAGGCGTTTTGTAAGTTGCATATTGTTTTGTGTTCGTCATTTTGCTCTCATTATGCTCTGCAGAACCTGCGTTGGATGGCCCCAGAGGTGTTTACCCAATGTACACGCTACACGGTGAAAGCGGACATGTTCAGCTATGCTCTCTGCCTGTGGGAGCTGCTCACAGGGGAGATTCCATTCGCACATCTCAAACCAGGCACTGCACTGTGATACCTAAAACTGACCCTCAATGGCCTTTAGACTGGGTTATATCATTTCATTTTCTATGTATTTTGAACTTTTTATGAGTTTTTCATCTTTATATTCAAGTTGATTAACAAAATATTAATTATAAAATACTAAAAATGAAAATTTACTCACCCTCAGGCCATCCAATATATAGATGGGTTTGTTTTGTGATTCAAACAGATTTGGAGAAATTTTGCATTACTTGCTCACCAGTGGATCCTCTGCAGTGAATGGGTGCCGTCAGAAACAAGCAGTTCAAAAACTGATAAAAACATTGCAATAATCCACATGTAATCCACATGAATCCAGTCCAATTTACTTCTTATGAATCTAAAAACTGTGTTCATAATAAACAAATTTAGCATTAAGATGTTTTTTTAACTTGTAACCATTTCTTTCACTGGAGGAAACGTTACTATAGAACAGGGGGGGGCGAACATCAGTCCTGGAGAGCCTCAGCCCTGCAGAGTTTTGCTTCAACCCTAATCAAACACACCTGAACAAGCTAATCAAGGTCTGAAGGGTTACTAGAAAGCTACAGGCAAGTGAGTTTTAATTAGGGTTGGAGCTGAACTCTGCAGGGCTGCGGCTCTCCAGGACCGGAGTTCGCCACCGCTGCTATAGAATATGGAGTTGTATTTTGGCCAGAAGCGACTGTTTAAATTTAAAGGGTTAGTTCACCCAAAAGTTAAATTTTACTTAGATTTACTTACCCTCAAGCCATCCTAGATGTATATGACTTTCTTCTTTCAGACGAATACAATCAGTGTTATATTAAAAAACATCCTGGCTCTTCCAACCTTTATAATGAAAGTGGATGGTAGCCCAAAATTTGAAGTCCAGAAAATGTAACCAATTCATTATAAAAGAAGTCCACATGGCTCTGGGGGGTTAATAAAGGCCTCCCGAAGCGAAGCGATGCGTTTGTGTAAGAAAAATATCCATATTTACAATCATAAACCTTAATCTCTAACTTTCAAACTAACTGTCGTACGCGCAGGTACGTAAAATCATGGGGTAATTTAAATTTTTGGCTGAACTATCCCTTTAAACTGCTTTAATAATGGATTTGTTTATTACACGCATGCAGCTTTTCACTTCATAAGACGTTAATTGATGGACTTGAGTGATGTGGATTATTGTGATTTTTTATCAGCTGTTTGGACTCATTCTGACGGCACCCATTCACTGAAGAGGATCTACTGGTGAGCAAGTGATATAATGCTAAATTTCTCCAAACCTGTTCTGATGAACAAACAAGTCATTTACATCTTGGATAGCCTGAGGGCGAGTAAATTTTCATTTTCTGGTTGAAATATTCCATTAAAAATATGATGAAATATTAAAACAGATGAAAATATATATTTCAATTAAATCATGAAAAAAAGCGTATTAATATTATAAAAATATAGAAATTTGAATTAAAAAGGTCTCACTCTCATTTCTGTGCACTCTTTACAGCTGCAGCTGCTGCAGATATGGCGTATCATCATGTCCGCCCTCCTATCGGATACTCGATTCCCAAACCCATCTCAGCACTGCTGATGAGAGGCTGGAATGTCTGTCCAGAGGTGAGTGACCCACATCCAGCCCAAAACATGCTCAGAAAAGAAGTAGGTTTATCAAGAGATATGCACACTTACTTTAAATGCATGTAAAATATAAAAAAAATAAAAATCACTATGAAATTAGATTAGTTGCTTTTCCAGTTTAAATTCTAACATTTAGTTGCTTGCTTTCTAGGTAAAGAGGTGAGATAAACCACTCAAATTTTTGCAAGTACATAAAGCATCATTTAAAAAAAACGTTCAACCAAAGTTGAAATAAAGAGCTTAAACTAATTTAGAAATATCCAAATTCATATGGCCCTATTAAATCCATTCATGAACTACTACTCTGTGCCACTGAGTCTGTTTATAATCAGTTAGATTACCCAGAATGCCTTATCTCTGTAGCTCAAGACCAGTTGTATTTCTGTTTCTGTTGATGAGCATCCAGTTGCTAGCCTACCGTGTCTCTCTACAAACAAACCTGTGCCAGGTGTTATTTCTTATATACAGCGTCTTTGCAATGTCCTCAGCGCTGGTCCCTCAGGTGCGGGGCTGAAACTGTGTCAAGCGTGCTGGTTAGGAATGTGCCCTGGTAACAAGTGCGGCTTTACACTATTCTCTGGAGCACAGAGCTTTTGCTGAGCAACACTTTAAAAGAGCCAGGATGCCAACAGCTTGTACGGTGCTTTCATTTAGTGTCACTTAATGAAATGAACAAGATTCAGTTTTAAATAACTGCTTTATATTTTAATACATGACTTTTATATTTAAATAATGTCATTTATTCCTGTAATTTTCAGCAGTCATTACTTCAGTCTTCAGTGTCACATGATCCTTCAGAAATCATTCTGATATGCAGATTTGCTGCTCAAGAAACATTTCTTACTATTATCTAAGTTGTGCTGCTTAATATATTTATGGAAACCTTTATGTACATAAACAACGTAGGATTCTTTATACAAAGCAATTCATTGCAGAATTCACTTTTAATACATGCTTGCTAAATAGTATTTTTTAAAACCCCAATCATTTCAACGGTGGTGTATATATGGTCTTCATGGTCTTTGTAATTCATGTGTGTTTTTGTGTGTCTCGTTTCTCTGATGAAGTACTGTGTCTGGTCTTTTGAAGTCCTTCACTCTGAATGATGCTTGGGCAGCGAGTCCTCTTCAGAGGAGCAGCTGATTGGATAGCCAGAAATTATTTCCTGTACTTCAACCAAACCTCTGATGAAAATCCCCTATTTTTTGACTCTCTCTGACAGGAAAGACCAGAGTTTTCGGAAGTGGTTGCCAAACTAGAGGAATGCCTGTGTAACGTGGAGGTAGTATACATGCACATATCTACTATACATTGTTATTCTCTTAGTTCAGTACTTATTGATATTTCTATGTGTGTCCAGCTAATGTCTCCAGCCTCCAGTAACAGCAGTGGTTCTCTTTCGCCCTCATCCTCCACTGACTGCCTGGTAGCACGTGGTAGTCCTGGACGAAGTCACGTAGCTGCCCTTCGCTCGCGTTTTGAGTTGGAATATGCCCTCAACGCCCGTGCCTATGCATTTTGGACCCAAAAGTACACAAATCTATCACAAACCTACATACTATCCAAGAATGAGAGTGATTTTGCTAACTGAGTTGTATTTGCTAGGAAAAGCCTCCCACCAACTTATCGCCAAACTACATTAGTGAGAAAACAAATATGAATTTAAATAAAGGCCAATGTGTCATACCCATACATTAATGGAGGAGTCAGGTCACCTTGCTCTTTTGTTTGGTCACTCAATGCCATGCAGTCCAACCACAACACTTCTGTACAGTCTGAAGTGCTGTTGCTTGGAAACCAAGGCATGAAAACAAAAGAAAGCAACTGCAATGAAACTTGCATGACATTCACACTGAGAACCTTTGCTGGTGGTCACCTCTTAATTCTTTATGGGTGGTGATGAATGAGTGTGTGTTTTGGAGGAAACTGGCAACTGTCAACAAAACCGCCAACTGAGAAATTACTAGAAGGGACTCCTGCTTTGGAGCCTAATTTAGTCATAATCTTTGCAATATGATGTTTTATGTAACCAGATCTAGCAATGTATGCAGTTTGGTGGTATGAGCAATAAATCAGGCTAAAGTGACACTGTGAATGACTAAATAGAAAACAAATTCAATAGAGGATCATCTGAGCAGGACAAACCCTGCAAGGCCTCATTGAGCTGATATGACAACAACAAAGCAACAGAAGTGTATCCTATCTAGCATCATTAAAATTTCATATCGCAGAAGAATCGTGCTTGTTCTGTGGTCTTTAGTGTAAACCAATACTAATCGCATTGTTGATTCAATCCTTTCTTTTATTTTGACAGCTCTGGTCGGAGGTCTTCACAGGGCTTGTCCCTGGATGAGCTGAGGAGGAACATGCAGTTCCCACCCATTGACCGAAACGGTTCGTGTCCAACTGGAAATGACTATCAAACTTGTGACTCATCTGTTTATGTAACAGCTTAAATTTTTCATTTTAATTCACATAGAATATGGCAACAATCATGTTGATATAATCCATGCAAATTTGTTTTGAAGTTAACATGACATTTTCACAAAGACGAGAGAACTGTGTGCGTGTCAGCATATGGTGCAACAAGTGGGTGGTTGTATTAGAGTGCGTGTCAGTCACTGTGTTCTGTGCTGTTCCCGCAGGATATGTGTCAGATCCCATGAGCACCATGCGTTTCCATTCATGCAGCAGCAATGGAAGTTTTGAGGACAGCAACTAGAAGCAGCAACTCTCTGAAGAACATCACACGCAAACACACTTGCATAAATGACATGTCTGATTACCATAATTATGAGTTTTTGACTTTTAAAAACCACTGTTCACATTGTTGTCAAAGTTGTAATGTTCAAAGAACTCGGACTTCTTTCAACCAAAATGTCACGACAAACATGAATCAAAACCTCACAATGAGTCATTTGACAAATAATAGTGTTATTAAAGAAACAAATAATTCAACTCAGAGCTCAGAGTAGAATATCAGAATTGTCAACTTGTAATTATTATGGTGAACGCACCATATTTATTCTAAGGACACATAACACTCAATTTGGATGATTTGTTTGATTTCTTTTGTTATTTTTCAGGCATTGTGTGTACTTTTGTATAAGAATGATGATTTAAACACTTATTATACAGTTATACATTTTCATTATGCATACTATTATCTCAACGTTTTGATTTTAAAGTCAAAACTTGTATTTTTATTGTTTTTTATATTGTGTTTGGTGTTTCAGTGTCGAGTAAGTATCTGGTAGAGCAGGACAAATAAGTGTATTTCAGTATTTTATTCTACTTTCAAAAAAAAGCAAACAGCTTTTTTAGACAAATAAGCCAGCATGTGAAACAGGAACTTGACAAGATCATGACTGATGTCAACTAACAACACCTCGCCTTGCTTGTGGGATCGAAACATCTCAAGTTTTGATTTTAACAATGATCTGTATGAATATGACAAGAAACAAAGAAGGTATCATAGTATGTGAACTAATCCAGTGTAAAATCATAAGAACACCATTAAACTAGTGCCAAAAATCAGCAAGGTGTTCATGTCATTCACATCACACTATGCATCTGCATATTAAAGTGTTCCGGATACTAATCAGGAACACAGAGGAAAGTGCAAGCATTGAGGTTTTAGTTCAATTCTCTTAGTTAAGTTCTGAAGTATGTCAGTATACTGCTAGTGCAGCCTGACCAACTGGAGGGCTCTGCATCATGAATAATTAAATTATTTGTGCTGTGCGAGTCCTACGGTGTCTATTTTCAGTGGGCTGTTGATAGCTTCTCTACCAAGCACACAGGACTCACTATGGGTCTCTGATAAGGAAAAGGAAGTGCCACTATTGTAAACCCATTAATATGGGTCCAATCCTGCTCCTGGAAGGCCAATGTCTTGCAGAGTTCAGTTCAAACTTGCCCCGACACACCTGTCTGGAAGTTCTAGTAATCCTGAAGACCCTGATTAACTGGTTCAGATATGTGTAATTGGGGTTGGACCTAAACTCGGCGGAACAGGAGAAGGATTGGACACCCCTGGGTTAGCTGAAGGATTTACTATTGTTCTAATAACTGTTCTCCGTGTGAGCAGTTGTTAATCTTGGATATCCTGCGGGCCCAAAAAACCTTGCTTCGTCCAACGAGAAAGTGCTTAAAGTGTCTCTGCTGCTGAGAGTCTGTTTTAAATGACCATCGATTACTTTCGTTCTCCTGTTTCCATCCGACTGTCTGGAATGGAAGTCTACACTTGCAGTGTCATCTTGGCTTCCGTTTTCCGATTTATTAATGATTTTGAGGTCTGTAATTACTGTGATTGTTGGACTCTGAGGCTCGATACACTCTGTCTGAGATACATGTTCAGGTTGCAAATTGTGTTCTGAACTCTCCAGGGTCTCTTTGTTACTTGCTTCCTCTGTTTGGGATAAATGCGTGGTTTCATCAGTCATATTTTGTTGATTACTTCTTTCTGACTCTTTTCCATTTAGGTCGACATTCGTCGGTACATCCTGATGTTCAGATTCAGATGGTGCTCGCTCTTCAGATGTTGCTGTTGTCCCTAGGTTTATGACATCATCTGATATTGAAGTTTCCTGTCCAGCAATGTCTTTTTGATTGGTCTGTTCTTCATTACTCTGTCTTGACCAAGTAGAGACCAAAGAACCTTTAGCATCTCCAGCCTCCTGGACTCTTTCATCTTTGGTTGAGGTATGTATGCTGTCTTTGGAGTGATTACTGTGAGCATCTGCTTCTATGGCTTCAGCTTTGGTCTCTGTTTTCAAGCTTTCAACTACAGACTCTGTGTTCTCATTGAGATTTTTCCTTGCAGGAGTTTCATCTGCAATTTCATCTCCACTCTTGAGTGTTTCATCAAGGCCCTCGATATCAGTACTTGTTGGTGCGTCTGTAGCATTTACTTCACCATTTAGCCTCTCCTCGGTTTCTTCCGAGATAAGACCCTCTTCATCAAGAGGCTCGATACATGTCTGAAAATACCTTGATTCTTGGTGTATGTTAATCCAGTTACTTACTAGATCCACCCCAGCTGCTTTAGTTAAAGCTTCTGAATGAATGGCCAGATCTTCTGAATCGATGCTCAGAACTAGATCTTTGACTTTCTCCACAGGCTGTGATTTCAGTGAATGGGAAACAGATGAGCCACCATCATTATTTACAGAATTCACTTTCCTCTCCAAAGGTTCCACTGGATCACCATCCATTACTTCAGGAGCATCTCTACTTCTCAGTTCATTGTCAGTACCTTTCAGTTCTGACTCATTTGGTTCTTGTGCTTTGGCATCTGCCGAGACAATGTAATTTTCTGTATCCTTATTGATTGTCTCCTGTGTTCTCTGAGCGGTTACGTTTTCTATGAACATTGTTGCAGATGTTTCTGATTCTTTATTAGCCTCTTCTTTGTCTGCTTTTTGATTGTCACTGGCCTGGTCCTCATGTTCATCACCCAATTGAGACTCTCTTTCTGAGGGAACAAGTTCAGCATCTGACTTGTTTTCAATCTCTTGCTCGTTGTCATCATGTTTTTTTTCTTCTTTCGCATCTATATCAGTTTCTGGCTTTTCATTATCATCTATAACTTCTTGAGCCCTATCACCAGTTGTCTCACCCTCTGATTTACCTTGCGTTTCCTCTTGGAGATATTCTTCTACCTTCTCAGCCTCTTCAAGACTGACGTCTTGTCTCTCTCCATTTTCAGCATCTAGCAGGTCATTATTCACCCCAGCAGGTTCATCCACTTCTTCCTTGGTACTGGCCTCTGTGTCATCATCGAGTGCCCCCCTCGAACCTACTTCATTTTGTTCTTCCTGTGAAACGGATTCCTCATTTTGGTCCTCAAAGTTGACCTCTAGTTTTTGGGCTGTATTTTCATCAGAAACGGCCTCTTCTTTTCCATCCCCTGCCTCTAAAGTATTCTCACTAATTTTGTTCATATCTGTCACCTCTTTCTTTGGCTCTTCTACCAACTTTTCACCCGTTTCTAGCTCATTCTCTACACAATTTCTATCTGCTCCCTCTGCCATCTCATCTATCTTCTGGTCCTCCATCTCTGCTTCTTCTTCCGCTTTCTGAGCCCCATCTTCCATTGTTTTGTCTTTCCCTTTTTTGGTTTCTCCTCCATTATCATCCTCACTGTTTGGCTTCTCTTGCCCTTCTTCCTCTGCCTCAACACTAAGTTTGTTTCTAACCTGTTCATCTTCTGTTTCGCTCTGTTCATCATCCTCTTTATCATTACCTTGTGTCCTCACATATTGAACAGCCTCTGACTCATTTTGTCTATTCCCAGTCTCACTAGACAGTTCTTCAGCTTCACCTTCTTTATGTTCATCATTCACCCCATCTTCAAATTTTTCTGTACTGTTCTCATTTTCTTTCTCTTCTGCATTTAAATTTTCGCCACCCTCTAACTCATTTTCTTTCTCACCATCTTGGGTCTCTTCATCCCCAGGTTTCTCTGTCTCCTCTTTTCCCAGACTTTCACTTCTATCCTGAACCTCTAGCTTTTCTGCAGCTTCTTCCTCTGCCTTATCTTCACTAGATTTTTCTCCATCTTCCACCTTACCATCATCAACCTTGTCATCTGTCTCCTGTACCATTTCCCCAGTGGACCTATCAACCTCAGCCTCATCTGCTAGGTCTTCTCTTTCATCTCTGTCTGTCTGTCCATTGCTCCTCCTCTCTATGTTCTGATCTACGTCATCAGCATCTCGCTGCCTCTCAGTGTCACCTGCATCTGTTTCTGTACCATTCTCTGTCTGAGATGCCTGACCCTCTCCATCCATCTCTGAGACCTCAGTGTCTGTATTTCCAGTGTCCAACATTTCAGCATGTCTCTCTGGTTCTTGTACTAATGATTCTTTGTCTTTTTTAGACTCTGTATTAACCTGTGCATTTGTATCATCTCCATCCATAACTTTCTCCTCTGCCTCCCCAGTTTCAGTTTTTACTTCCTCTCTTTTATCTTGTTGTTCAGCCTCATTTGTACTCTCACTTCGTTCTTTCGCCCTGTCTAAACTTTCTGCTCCCTCCCGAGTCTCATTGATTTCTTGTACTACTTCTTCTGTGTGGAAATGAGGTTCCTGTCCATTTGTCTCTTCTGCAGGCTGACACCTCTCAACATTATCATGCACCCTTTCCTCACACACAACTTCCTGTGTGTTGGCTTCACTTTCATCCAAAATGTCATCCCGTGTATTTGATGGTTGTGGCGAAGTGATTTCAGTCATTGCGGTTTCTGTAAAAGTGAGCATTTATAATTAAACCATTTCAAATTTATACATATTTACAAACACAAAACTGTCAATATTTTAATATAAATTTATACTCATTTGTTGTGTAAAAAATGTATCTTTACTAGTGCCATTTTGGAAATAAATAACTCTGTAAATAAATAAAATTTGTCGTTGAGCTTTATATGATCTGTGGACTGTGTTAATTAAAAGACGATTATTTTTTTTTACCTTGGCCATCCTGTTGGGTCTTCACTGAGGCCTCTTCATCTTCCTCTGTGCTTGTATCACTAAACTCTGGCTCTGAAC
>NW_015505253.1:3260534-3276077 GCF_001515645.1 Sinocyclocheilus grahami | reverse complement strand
TTTCGTTGATATTTATACCATTTGTTTGGTAACAGCCCAAATGTCTCATTATTCTAATTGACAAATTATATGCAATAATTTGACTCAAAAAGATGAGGCACACTTTAAGAAAAAATGGCTTTATAAATGTAAAAATGCTTTTAAAATGTAAAATATATATATATATATTTAAGCTTATTGGTAGATTAATTTCTATTACTGCTGTGACCACCACAGAATATGAAAAACTTCATACATCGTTAGATCCACAGAGCAGCTCATATACATCGACTTGACTGAAAAACTGGGAAATGCTGTTGGCTGTTGTGTGATGGCAATTTAACCTATTACACAAACAAATGTTTATTATGAGGTTGAGTTCAGTTATTTATTAGTCAGTTACTTATTGACACTTTTATTTCCATATTGAATAAATGACGCTTCCATAATGACTGCATTCCATTTGAATACAGTATAGCGTTGTTCCCATATAGCCGTGATTTAAAGCTTCCTCTGGCATTTTCAAAGGCACGTAACATAAAATACAGTGGCTTGGCATTATACACAGTCTAATGGTCTAAGGAAATCCCGTTTTAAACATCTTTTACTGTACCCATTGTATGGCCCTTATATGACCTATTTGAGCCAATGCAGATGCATGAAGTTATCTCAGGACGAGACCGCCCTGATTGTAAAGCAAAACGTGATTGGCTATAGCGAGATCGTGCTATGATTGGTCAGCGAATGTGGCTGTTATCTGATTGGCTTGAGTAGATGGTGGGTGGAGTCCACGTATTTGTGGATTGTCAGCACGTCTTGACGCAAGTAATGTTTCACAATTCGCAAATGCACAGGACGCGATTCACAAATGCGTGCAGCTATCTACAAATGCACAGGACGTGATTCACAAATGCGTGCAGCTATCTACAAATGCACAGGACGCGATTCACAAATAAATGCCAGGCAAAGTTGTGGTTGTGACATAAATATATTTGTGAATATGTTTTTTATTTGCAAATCTCATTTTATTTATTTGTGAATTTAATTCATGTTTGTGAAACTTTAAGATTTATTTGTGGATCTCATTCTATTTATTTGTGGATCATAATCTATTTATTTGGAATTAAGCAACAATTCTACCCCCATACAAGTGTGGTATTTGGACAAGGCTACTGTGTCCCATCAGGTAATGAAAAGTTCGTCTTCATCCTCACTTGAACACTTGGGCCAAATACAGGAAATACGTCATATAAGTGGTCAAGTGCAAAGACCGCAAGTGTGGGTATTTGGACAGGGCAACTCTCCCTCTTTTTCGGAACAAACTTCAAAATTGTGGAAGAAACGGGTTACCGCCATCTGCGTCAGTGATGCAGTAACTGCTGCCGCCTGCTGTCTGCCTCGTGTCAGCGACGATTCATCTCTTCAAGATCTCTCTCGCTCTCTCTCTCTCTCTCTCTTATAACAAGTGCTAATGAAATCAAAAGTGAAAGGACGTCAAGAACTGCGATTACTTTATGGCCTGTTTTGGTTGCATGCTGGATCAAATTTGAGACATGTAAATAAGTCTACAAAATTGTAAGTACTGACAGTAAAAATTGTAAGTGCTGGCCATCCGACTGCTGACAAGTTTGTGCTACTTTTCTTGTTTATACATATCCGGTATTTTGTACCAAAACTGCGTATGATCTGAAAGTAACAGCCTTTGCTATGTTTTACCCATTTCACTGGGAATGGGCCTATAGCAACACTGCACACTTTTTGTTAGGAGCCATATCAGACTGTACATTGTCAATAATATGTAATGGTCATTATTTATCAGTTTGTAAACCTGAAAGTGAAAACTGAATTTTCTTCTCTCAGTGAGTGAGTTGAATCCACTGAGAAGGAAACAAAACAGGAGCCATTTTAAATACTTCTATAACTGTCTATAAACTTTGGAATATAGATGCATAACAAAAAATATATAATATTTTGGCCAGTTCTGTATTAATCACTAAGAAGAAGTTATCGAAGTTCCAGTAACTAATGGACAAAGCAGAAGGGTTAAAAGATCGAGAGTTTTCTCCAAAAAGGTATGTTACTGATGGCAGCAAATTAAACATCACAATGACATACAAACACATTTTTAAAAAAAAGCTAAACAGCATCAAATTTATACTGTTATTTACCGTGTTAAGATCAAGAAAGCGATCAAGATCAGTCTCTTCGGAGTCCACCTTCCTGTCTATGAAAAGCAACAAATCTATTGTTGATCCGCCAAATTTAAAAGATGGCAGAATGTCACCTGAAAGCAGGTAAGATGTGCATCAATCCAGCAATCAAACAGCCAGCATCGTACAAATGAAATGTGTAATTAATGATTGTCAGTATTAGTTCTTCTGTTCACTAGTCATTTTTCAATAATCATTTGTACTTGTGTAACTGCTTTCATATTTCGGGTTTTAATATTGACAGACTAAACACCATAAGATCAGGAATAAGATCAAGATCAGTCTCTACAGCACCCAGCTATCTGACTATGAAAAGCAATATGTCTATTGTTGATCCACCCAACTTAAAAGATGACACAGTATCACCTGGAGAGAGCTCAAACTCTTTTATAACCAGCATGCTGTCCATCAGAAATAACTGGTCTAGAGATACATCTAACATTGAGAAAGAGGGAGACATGGTACTACAACAAAGGTTTGTAATTTCTGTTCCAGTAATAAGTATTTGTTTAAAGGGGTCATATGATGTTGCTAAAAAGAACATTATTTTGTGTATTTGGTGTAATGAAATGTGTTTATGCGGTTTAAGGTTAAAAAAAACATTATTTTCCACATACTGTACATTATTGTTTCTCCTCTATGCCCCGCCTTTCTGAAACGTGTCGATTTTTACAAAGCTCATCGGTCTGAATAGCGAGGTGTGCTCTGATTGGCCAGATATCCAGTGCGTTGTGATTGGCCGAATACCTCAAGCATGTGGCGGAAATGTTATGCCCCTCACCATACTGTGATGATGCCGTCCGGCCGGAACGATGATTAAAAAACATGAAAACCCATTATAAACGAGGCATTTGTTGCATCCAGTGGGGACATAATTATGGAGTATAATGACTTATACTGTCTTTTTACGCGTTGCGTTGCATCACGCCGCGTAAACATAAAACCATGTGATCATTTGTGATTGGAGAAATGAAAAACAACAAGCCCTACCCTACACGGCTCAAAAAACTCGCTTTAAATATAAAAAATATAAAATATAAAAGCTCTTTAAATATTAAAAACGTACTTACAGTATGTGAGTCAGAACAGCCGGCATTATAGTCTACTCTACCAGGATCAGTAAACAGTCCTCCATAAAATGTGCTGCACACATCTGAATATTTGGGTTGAAGTGTTCTGGAACAGTGTTGTAAATAAAACTTAACCACTGATTTCTAGTCGTGCCCATTTTTGGAAGGCCAAACAAGGTAGTTTCGCTTTCCCAACGAAACCCAGAGGCCTAGAGTGAGCAGAGGCCAGGGGCTAGAGTGAGGAACGGCCGGAGGGCTAGAGTGAGCAGAGGCAGTGGGCTTGAGAACGGTGCGGCCGGTGGATTCGACGAAGGAGCGTCCGGAGGGCTCACGGCAACCACATGTGACGATCCCGGGCTGGACTCCGCTTCATCCACACACAGTGAAAGCCGATCCGTTGATCCACAGCGTGAAGTTGATGTATTTCCTCAGCGACCAGCACGGATCAGCTCCAGGCATGACGAAGCAGATATTGTCCTCTTTTGGAAGACCAAACAAAGTAGTTTCGCTTTCACAACAAAACACACAGCGCCTTCACGACATGGCGGCGGCAACAGCAATACTACAGCGAGAATAAAAGTTACGCCTTCTTTCTTTGCGTAAACATTTGGACGGCGTTATGCAAATCTATCGCATCATATGACCGACCCCTTTAACAACTTCCACCAGCTCCACACTTGTGACAATGCATACTGAATAACAAAATGAATGAAAATAATATAGCTAATTATTAACTAATTATTATTGTTGTTTCATCAGCTTTGAATCTGAACATGATGGTTCAGCTGTTTTTGAGAAATTCAAATCAAACATGCAAGAAAAATTTCAGTGTTTGCATGAAGGAACAGCAAATCAGGGAACTTTGACAGTCCTCAATGACATCTACACAAAAGTCTACATCACAGAGGATGGAGGTGGAGAAGTCAATAATGAACATGAGATCAGACAAATTGAAATATTTAGGAGAGCAAGAACAGAAGATACACCAGTCAATCTGAATGACATCTTCAAACCCTTACCTGGACAAGACAAACCCATCAGAACTGTTCTGACTAAAGGAGTAGCTGGCATTGGAAAAACAGTCTCTGTGCAGAAGTTCATTCTGGACTGGGCTGAAGGGAAAGCAAATCAAGACGCCCACCTCATATTACCACTTCCTTTCAGAGAGCTCAATTTTATGAAGAATCAAAGTCTCAGTCTCCTGGGACTTTTTAATACATTTTTCATGGGAACAAAGGAATTGGAAATAAACAGTGATCAATATAAAGTTTACATTATTTTGGATGGTTTGGATGAGTGTCGTCTGTCTCTGGATTTTCAGAACAGCATGAGGTTGTGTGATGCGACTGAATCTGCTTCAGTAGACGTGCTGCTGACAAACCTCATTGTGGGGAATCTGCTTCCCTCTGCTCTCATCTGGATCACCTCCAGACCAGCAGCAGCTGATCTCATTCCCTCTGAGTGTGTCCATCGAGTGACAGAGGTACAAGGCTTTAATGACCCTCAGAAGGAAGAATACTTCAGGAAGAGAATCACTGATGAGAGTCTGGCTGAGAGAATCATCTCACACCTGAAGTCATCAAGGAGCCTCTTCATCATGTGTCACATCCCAGTGTTCTGCTGGATCTCAGCCACTGTTCTAGAGAAGATGTTGAGTGAAGCAGAGAGTGGAGAAATTCCCAAGACTCTCACTCAAATGTACACACACTTCCTGGTCCTTCAGACCAAAATCAACAATGAGAAAGACTATGACAAGAAAGTGAATGATGAAGACATGATCTACAAACTGAGCAAACTGGCTTTTCAGCAGCTTATGGAAGGAAATCTGATCTTTTATGAAGAAGATCTGAGAGAGTGTGGCATTGATGTGACAGAAGCATCAGTGTACTCAGGATTGTGCACTCAGATCTTTAGAGAGGAGTTTGTACTGTGTCAGAGAAGAGTCTACTGTTTTGTTCATCTGACTATGCAGGAACATCTTGCAGCCCTGTATGTGTACCTCTCCTTTATCAACAATAAGATAAATGTGTTCAATATCACACCAGATCAATATACCACACCATCTATGTTATCAAATCCAGGAATGTTTCTATCTGACCTGCTTAAAATTGCTGTTGATAAAGCCCTGGCCAGTGCAAATGGGCATCTGGATGTATTCCTTCGTTTTTTTCTGGGCTTCTCATTGGAGTCCAATCACACTCTCTTAAAAGGCCTTCTTAAACAACCAGGAAGTAGCTCCGGTTGCACAGGAAAAGCCATTAAGTACATCAAACACAAGATAATGGAGAATCCCTCTCCAGAGAGGTCCATCAACCTGTTCCACTGTCTGAATGAACTGGGTGACCATTCTCTTATCAAGGAAGTTCAGCATTTTCTTAATTCTGGAACAATAAGAGGAACACGACTTTCACGCTCTCAGTGGTCAGCTGTTGCCTTTGTGTTGCTGACCTCAGAAGAGCTGGATGTGTTTCACATGAGCAAATATGCCAGAATGTGCAGTGACATTGATGAAGTTCTTGTGAGGCTGCTGCCTGTGATTGAAGCTTCTAAAACAGCACAGTAAGTACCACTTCTGATTGTTTTAATATGACAACAATCTTTCTAGTCATTAACAAGAGTAGAAAATTGTATGTTCCTTCATCAGCATGGACAACAAAAATTCATCACTGGTGAAGGTTAATCACTTATTTGTTAAAACACATGAATTCAACAAACCCTCTGTTTTGAAATTTTAGATAGCAATCTGTTAGTTTAATTTTTTTTTGTTATTCTATAGAGCAAAACGTTAGAAACTTCTACTGGTGCATATTTGTTGCAATTCTTGTATGTATGATTTACCTGTCCTACTCAATGTAAGAGTGAAACTTGGTTCATGTTTTGCCAGATAGTCTAAATTACCAGTAGTCCAAATAAAACTGAAATGTCAAACTTGTGAAAGTAGTTTATAGTCCACAAACCAAGCTACTTTTTTCTTGAAAGTGCAAAGTCTAATGTTTATGCTTAGTCTAATGCAGGTTAGAACAAACTCTGCACTGCATCTGAAGATTTACTTTAATCCCATTTACTGTAATTTCATCATCTTTTTTCTTGTACAGTCTTCATTACTGTATACTGTCAGAGAAGTGTTGTAAAGCTTTAGCCTCAGCTGTCAGTTCAAATAACTCCTGTCTTAGGGAGCTGAACTTAAATGGAAATGGACTTAAGGATGAAGGAGCGATGGACTTCTTTTCTGGTCTAGAGAGTCCACATTGTAAACTGGAGGTACTGAGGTAAGTATATGCAAGGTTGCAACTCCTGAACATGAGACAGGGACACCCTTACAAGCAGTCATTTGTAATGGAGCTGAAATTGAGTGGGAGGTTAATTGTGATTTATTTATTTTGTATGTTTACACTATTTGTCATTTTATTGTTAGTATCATTTATCATATGATAAAGTGCTCATCAGTATATCATTTGTTTCCCCCACAGGCTTGCAAACTGTAAACTGACAGACAAAAGTTGTTCTGTTATGGCTGTAGCGCTTAAAACTAAATTATTGAGCTTGAAAGAGCTCAGTCTGAATTGCAATAACCTGCAGGACACAGGAGTAAAGCAGCTTGCTGCTGGATTGCAGAATTCATACTGTAAACTGGAGATATTTAAGTAAGATCATGTATACACACACACACACACACATATATATATACACTGAACAAAATTATAAATGCAACACTTTTGTTTTTGACCCCATTTTTCATGAGCTTATATATATTAGCAAGAGCAAAGAAGTACGGAAAAATACTTGACTATTCTTTTGTTTATCAGGCTATGGAATTGTGGCTTTACTGATGAAGGTTGTACTGCCCTGGCCTCAGCTTTGAATTCTAACCCTTTCCACCTGAGAGAAGTTTATCTGGATAGAAATAAACTTGGAGACAAAGGAATTAATCTGCTCTTGGATGTGTTGAAGAATCCATGCTGTAAACTGGAGATACTGAGGTAAAATAATCTCTCCTAAAGCTCTGATATATCATTTTTAATGTTGAGGAATTAAAGGAATAGTTTACCCAAAAAATGAAAATTCTGTCATCATTTACTCAATGTTTATGTCTTACATTGTGAATTATTCTTGTTTGTGGTAATTATGTTATGAATTAATAATGTTTTCACAGTATTATATAAAATGTTCCTTCTAAGCTTATCTCATATATCCTGAGCTTAAAGAGTGAAGAGAATTTCATTGTTCTCTCGTCAGTATGATCAGATGTGGTGTGACAGATAAAGGTTGTTCTGCTCTGGCATCAGCTTTGACATCAAACCCCTCACACTTGAGAGAACTGGATTTATCAGAGAATAAACTTGGAGACTCGGGAGTGAAGAAGCTCTCTGGTGGACTTGCAAATCCTCACTGCAAGCTGAAAATACTGAGGTAAAATGCACAACGGTCTGATGCTCCTAATAATATGAGATGAGAGTTAATTGAATATTCTGTGTTACACTGCAGACTGATGCATTGTGGCATCACTCAAGAAGGTTGTGCAGCTCTGAGATCAACCTGTTCACACTTCATAGATCTGGATCTGTCTGGGAATAAACTAGGAGATTCGGGTGTGAAGCAGCTTTCGGCTGGACATTTCTGTAATATTGAGATACTAAGGTAAGAATGTGAGAGTCAAACATTTCCTTGTCCCCACTCAGGCACATATTAGTAATAGAAGTACACTGAGTTGAGAATGACACTATAGAATGACTAGTATCATTTAGAGGCCTGCAAGCCCGTCGGGTTCCGTTTTTGTTTTTGATTTGAATTATTTCAATTTAAAGTAGTAATTTAAAATGTTCTATAGATATATTTAGCAAGTCTGTGAGGCAAGTATTCGCTGAGTCTCGGTTCATCATTGTGAAGTGCTCCTGGCCGAAATTGCAGAAAGCATCTAGTATTTATCCTTTATTTTATAAAATCACAACGTTTTGTTGATATTGTGAGTGCACACAAATAAAAGTAGACCCTTTACAGTTCCGAGTGATGTATTACTCTTACCTTTATGAGCAAAAATGACTGCGTATTTTACGTTGTTTCCAACGCAAGTGATCGCGCCGGCGCCTCCATGTCATGTAAAGCGCGCTTTAGCTCTCTGCACAAACAATTAGATATGCATCTAATAGCGCACATTTATCTAGGTTAAACATTTAAACTAACATTGTGATATGCTTGAACTGTTTTATATCTATAGATTTTATTTTAGGCAAGTCGGGATGATTTGAGAAGGCTAAATTGATCAAACATGATCAACTCACTGTCTGCCGCTGGCCGCTTGGTCGTTACTTTAAAAAACAAAAACTTACATTTAACGAACAAAAAATGCTCCAAACGTTTTTCTAAATTAACTTAAAAAACGAAACGAAATATAATCACTTTGACATTACATACAAAACTGAACTATTTTAATAGCTGAAACAGTAGTATAAGCTGTTTTGGGAGAAGGGCGGGGAAAAACGGGCTCGGGTCGGACTCGGGCCAAGAATTCTGATGAGCTGTCGGACAAGGGCCGGGCTAGGGCCTGAGGATCTCGGGCCAGGGCTGGGCTAGGGCCTATATTTGAGGCCCGTGCAGGGCTCTAGTATCATTACATTTGTTTTAGTATCAATTTGCTGCTAAAGTACTTTTCACATCTGTTTACAGGCTGATGAATTGTGGTGTCACAGATGAAGGCTGTGCTGCTCTGGCTTCAGTTATGAAATCAAATTCAACAGACCTGAAAGAGCTTTATCTTGATAAGAATGAGCTCAGAGACTCAGGAGTGAAGGTACTCTCTGCTGCTCTGGAGCACCCTCACTGTAAACTGGAGACATTAAAGTAAGATTACCCCTCTCATTGACACCCATCAAATCTGGCTAAAAGAGTCTTTCACAAAATGTTGCCTTCTGTGCTGATCTTATGCAAGTCAGAGAACACAAGATGTACCTAATTGTGCCTAAAACACCCCTTACCAGTGGGAAAATCATTGCAATGCACAGGTTTATTCTTTTAGTGAACTCTTGAAATTAACAAAATTTCAAAGCTGGTCATCTGTTTCTACTATTTTACTATTCCTCGACAAATCTAAGTTGTTTTGAATTGCAACTATGGTTTATTTTTTTTAAAGTTTACATGATACATGGCATTTAAGAAACCACTGAACAGGAGGGAGTTTCTCTTTGTTCTTTCTGCAGGCTGTGGGATTGTGGTATTACTGATGAAGGTTGTGCTGCTCTGGCTGCAGCTTTGACATCAAGCCCCTCACATTTGAGAAATCTTTATCTATTTGGGAATAAACTTGGGTACTCTGCAGTGAAGCTGCTCTCTGACCTAAGCGATGATCCACAAAACAAATTAGAGAATTTTGAGTAAGTATTTATACCATCAAATACAACTTCAACTAATATATACAATACTTATATTGTAAAGTAGTCACAAGTGCTGTAATATTTCATCTATAGTTCAGTACAAACTAAATATTAAGGACTTGTAAGCTAGGTTTAGTGTCCTGACTAAATTTGATCAGTAGGGTGACCACTATGTTTTGTGTGTACTTACAATTGTAATGCCAGTCATTTTTGCTCACATCTCTCTAATCTATCAATGGGTAATTCTAATTATTTAGTTGTCTTTAAGAGTATCTCTAATTTACTGTTCATTAGTTTATACTAGATGCTGTCCTTTAAGAACTGAAGAGTTGCTGTGACTGTAACTTCTGCACACATCTGAATGTCTGAACACAACTGAAGCATGATAACCCACCTGCTCATGCTTAGCGCATCTGTCACTCATCTTTGTTTTTCAGGGATTTTTTTTTGTGAATTATCATGCTACAAAATATTTTATGAATTGTACACCATATTATTATACATTATTATTATTTGTCTTATTATCATTTTAACTGTTGTTGGTCATAAAATCAAACCAAGTAAAGTAGTGTTTTATATGAATAACATCTGAGTGTTAATAAGTTTTCTTTTTTCTTTGTTAGTTTTTTCTTAGTTTAAGATATTATTCGTCTTAAACTGTGTGGAATAAGTTTAAGGATTTTCAGTTTTCATTGATTTAAGTTTACGTAGAATGATTGAACAATCAAAGAAAGCATGTACATCCAAATACTGAAAATGTTGTGCACAACCAAAAATATATCAGAAAAAAATATATCAGCACACTGTTGCTCCCAAGGACATGTAATGGTCTCACCAAAATTGATGTAACATGCTGTAACTTAGGATACATAGAAGCACACCTATATATACTCATGATTACCAATCGACAAATGACAAGACTACAGCATGACAAAAACCATGTTTTTAAAATGTAGGATTTACTTAAATACATATTTGTTGCACTTTCAAGAAGATGATTTTATTTTTTTCGAAGAGGAGGCTGACATTTCATCACTGATTTTATTATTTTATTTATTTATTTTTGTGAAAACAGAAAATTATATATTATATTCAATTTCCTTGTGTATACTGTAAAGTTTCAGGTCAGACTGAATAGTTTACTGATTTTTCATGTTACAATGTCATTGTCTGTTTTGCAAGAGAATTATACTGTACTAGTATTAAGGAAAACGTATTGTACAAGTCTACAACTAATAATTTATTGATGCTTTTCTGTCTCTGTATATTAGATTTAAATCTAAATCCTATGTTAAATTGCTTCACTATATGTGTGAAGCAATAACTGACAACCTGAGCAGTAGGCCTACTGTGATTAAATTATATGTTGTCAAGAATAAAGTTATTGGTGTTAACATTGTGAATGTGGTACATTGCTAGCCTCCTGTAATATTTTGTGTATTTCTATTTATCTTTCTCTAACACACAGTTATCTTGTGACCTTCAAACATCCCATCCATGGCCGGACTTACCATTGGGCTTGAATGGGCTGCACCCTACAAGGCGGGGGCCCTGCCTTAACCCGTTTACATTTACCTATGTTAAATTGCTTCACTATATGTGTGAAGCAATAACTGACAGCAGAAAATGATTGCATTGTAAGCAACCTGAGCAGTAGGCCTACTGTGATTAAATTATATGTTGTCAAGAATAAAGTTATTGGTGTTAACATTGTGAATGTGGTACATCGCTAGCCTCCTGTAATATTTTGTGTATTTCTATTTATCTTTCTCTAACACACAGTTATCTTGTGACCTTCAAACATCCCATCCATGGCCGGACTTACCATTGGGCTTGAATGGGCTGCACCCTACAAGGCGGGGGCCCTGCCTTAACCCGTTTACATTTGTTCAGTTATGTGCCAGTCAGAAATTATTAGCCGCATTTCAACTGCGCACACGGGCCAGCCGGGGCTAACAGCTTCCAACTACGACCTTCGAAGCCATAATCAAACAGCATAAACTGGAATTTATGATTTTTTTCACATAGAAAAAGGACACGCGTATTAAATCACGTCTGCGCTGCGCCGAATCGCCGTTTAATTTGTGATCACATAGCGACTTTAAACGGTTCAATTAAGCCTTTAGCCCAAAAGAGCGCACATTTAGAAAGATAATGATAAATTCTCACGTTCACGCCTCAATTCTTGACAGAGGATGATTCTATATTATGTTCCACTAAATTAATCTGAAGAGTTTTGAGCGCTCTCTTTTGAGCACCGTCCAGAGACTATAGAATAGGCTACCCTAATATCTTACAGGGACTTTGTCCCGTCTCACAACCACCACACAAAGTGGAGCCGAAATTTCATCAAAACGATTAAAAAACAAATAGAAACAGCCATTTACAGGGTTCGTTCGGTCATGAAAACCCCAGAAAGCTTTGGAAAAGTCGTGGAAATTTATTTTACAAATCTATATATAATAGAATATATGTTTGATCATGTCCTGAATCTCGGTGCGGGATTGCGCATTTTGCTTTTACTCATTCCCGCAGGTTTCGCACGTTTGGAAAATTCCCGCAAACACGTATTTAATATACAATGTAGGTTAGATGAGTAAAAAAAATTCACACAGAATATCAGATTAAGTCAGTCATTTGAAAACAGCGTGAGTGGTTCAGCTGTACCGCGTCTTCTCTCTCTCAAAATTGCCTCACATCAGCGCATCTCGTCTGCACTAAGAGAGCTGCTGCACGCTGCCATACAAGGCTGCTTTAGCTCAGCTGACAGAACTGTCACTTGCCTAATCGGGTCAGTGTTGCATCACAAAAGTTTATAATTTGCACGTCTTTTTAAACCATTCGGTTCTTGCGCGCTCACATCCAAAGCGCCGCGCACATGAAGCCGCATCGCGAACACCTCAAGAAAAAGTTATTGTTTTCATTGTTTCTGACTCAAGTAACCTTGCCTTTTAAAGGGGTCATATGATGCGATTTCAATTTTTCCTTTCTCTTTGGAGTGTTACAAGCTCTTGGTGCATAAAGAAGATCTGTAAAGTTGCAAAGACTAAAGTCTCAAATCCAAAGAGATATTCTTTATAAAAGTTAAGAGTCAGCCACACCTACCTAAAACGGCTAGTTCTAACAACCCCCACATGTCTACGTCACTATGTGGGAAGATTTGCATAATGCCGCCCAAATGTTCACGCAAAGAAAGAAGTCGTTGTTTCAGGAACGCAGTAGTGTTGATGCAGCATGTCAGGGAGACGCTGTGTGTTTCTAGGCGAAAGCAAAAGCACTTTATTTGGCCTTCCGGAAGTAGATGCAATTAGGAATCATTGGTTAAGATTTATTTACAACAGAACAGCACAACCCAAATGTTCGAATTTGTGCAATGCATTTTATGGACGACAGTTTTTTTAACCTAGAAGAGTACAAGGCTGGCTGTGCACAAAAACTATTTCCCCCCCAAAAAAAGGGTAAATTCCGACTTTGCTATGACAATCTGGCGCTTCTGAATCAGCGACTGTAAGTATGTTTTGTTATTAGTGTAAGTATTTGCTATTGACTGCTCAAATGCGGAGGTTTGCGCAGAGTAACGCATCTATGGCAAGCCGTTTTAGCATTAAAGGGGTCATATGATGCTGCTAAAAAGAACAATATTTTGTGTATTTGGTGTAATGAAATGTGTTTATGCGGTTTAAAGTTAAAAAAACACATTATTTTCCACATACTGTACATTATTGTTTCTCCTCTATGCCCCGCCTTTCTGAAACGCGTCGATTTTTACAAAGCTCAGCGGTCTGAAAAAGCGAGGTGTGCTGTGATTGGCCAGCTATCCAATGCGTTGTGATTGGCCGAATACCTCAAGCGTGAGATGGAAAAGTTACGCCCCTCACATTCTGTTGATGCCGTGTACGGCCGGAGCGACGAGACAAAAACATTAAAACCCATTACAAACGAGGCATTTGTTGCATCCAGTGGGGACATAATTACTGATTATAATGACTTATACTGTCTTTTTACGCGTTGCGTTGGACTGCATCGCGCCACGTAAACATAAAACTGTCTGCATTTGTGATCAGAGAAATGACAAACAACAAGTGCTACTCTACACTGCCCAAAACTCACGTTTGAATCATCAGTGGCAAATCCTTTAAATGAAAATGTACTTACAGACTGTGAGTCAGAACTGCCGGCATTTTAGTCTAACGTTACTAACTTAACCACTGATTTGTAGTCGTGTCCTCTTTTGGAAGACCAAACAAAGTAGTTTCGCGTTCACAACTAAAAACACAGTGGCCTAGCGTGAGGGGAAGCCCCTTAGCGTGCGCTGAGGCCGGGATAGAGTGAGCAGAGGCGGCGGGGTCGAGAACAGCGTGCCCGGCGGATCTGACGAATGAGCGGCAACAGTGGTGTAGTGGAGGGTATACGCAGGTATACGGCGTGTACCCACTTCTTTGTCAGTCGGCTTTGCGTATGCCCACTTCTAAATCCCCTCTAATGCGCACCATTCATTAGTGTCCAGCATTAGGCAAAATCATGACAGTCCACCACATGAATAGCTAATCCAATCGCATGTAAAAAAAAATAAAAAATAAAAATATTCCCTAAAACACTCAGTAAAGACAGCGGTCAGGACAGTGGCGCCGGCTTCCTTTTAAATATGTTTGATGATTGCACCCGCTTCGTCCCCGACCCCAGTCAGAGAGGATACTGATTGCCGACAGTGACAGAGATGCTACCTGTTCATGCACGACAGCATGTCAGGGGAGGCGCACAGAGTGGTAAAATAAAAGTTAATTATTGATTACTAATTTGAATCAGTACATTAGAATGAAAACAATAGCTTAAAAACCGGTAAACTCCTGTAAACTTTTCGGTCCAAGGATCCAGAGTAAACGAATGCGTTCAAACAGTAAGTTCAAAACAGCTCTAATACAGAGAAAAGTCAACCGATTTCATCAGATATTGTGGAGATTCGAGTCTAGATGTCAGTAAATTATTATTTTCAGCGTGTATTTGGTTTAAAACCACGAGTGTTATACTGGATGGTGTTTTAGATTATGCGCTGGTCTAGTTATTCTGAATGGATCCGTATAGTAGCATGTAAGGTCAAGGCAGCAGGTTTAGTGGTCTTTTGGCGTCTCCCTGTGGTCCTGTTTGATATCTCAGCTTGACTGGTGCTTATTTATATTAAATTCTGGATAAATTGATAGTCACGATTTTTTTTTAAAAGATATCATGATTTTCCTACAAACAGACAACTAAACAAAATAGCATGTAATTTAGTACGGGTTCTGACAAATTGTTAATTGCTGCAGTTTATTTTTTCAATTTGAATTATTGCAAAATCTGCACCTCTTCTGTGGCTAATTTAAATTTCATAATGATCTTTACTCTGTGAAATCTAGCAGCAGAAGTTAAGTGACAATATGCAAATACTACTGGCCCATTTTGGGGTGAACTAAATATACAAGACTGTTTATAACACAGGGTGTTCATCCTTTGCTGGGTCGCTTTAAAAAAAATCGGGGCATAAATTAAGAGTATACCCACTTCTCCAGACACCACTACACCACTGAGCGGCAACCACATGTGACGACCCCGGGCTGGACTCCTCTTCGTCCACGGTGAAAGTTGTTGTATTATCGCAAGCCGTTTTAGCATTTAAAAGTTTGTTTTGACTATCCATAAATATAATTTAAGATAGGAACAATTGTATTTTGACGAGTCATAATTATAAGACTAGTCACAATGACAATTAGAGATATCTGCAATTATAATTGCACTAGTAAGAAATCGGATTAGAGATATCTCTAAATACTTTGACTATTCAAAACTCCATTGAAGATATCTGTAATGCCCTCATAGATATCTTCAATAGGGCGTCACTATGGCAAGCCGTTTTAACATTTAATCTGTAAGCCGTACTAG
>NW_015505253.1:3258994-3260524 GCF_001515645.1 Sinocyclocheilus grahami | reverse complement strand
GACTTTGGAAAAACACCCTTGTACATAGGATGTCCTGAAGTTGTCATTGCCTGCTTACGGTCTCCATTTTCATTGTAGTGCATTGCTGCAAGGTACAATGTTAAAACATTACACACTTCCAGCAAATCTTGCATATACATATTTAAAATATACTATATTGCATGTCATAATATATAATACCTGCACGACATTCCAATGAAAGAACAAACAACATTTTTGGGGGCAAAACGCTGGATCACACTGTGAAAGGCCTCTAGCGAAGATGTCTGGTAATGGTGACTGAGCTTTTCCACGTCTTTTAAAAACGCTGGATCACTCTGTGAAAGGCCTCTAGCGAAGATGTCTGGTAATGGTGACTGAACTTTTCCACGTCCTTTAGGACTCGCTTACTGTTCACAAGCTTTTCCACTTTGTGGAGAGGCATTGACCCTTGAATGACAAAATAAAACATAATATTGTAAAATTATAATTACTAGTAGTAAGCTTTGTCACTCTGTACTTTGACTTAAAGATGCACACTATTACAGTAATTACGGTAGTCAGCGTCAGACCGTTAATTTGTCCACAGTATTTAGTCATTTTTATTCAGATGGATAGGGCAAAGATTTTTTTTTTTGAATGACCTTATGTCTTTAACATGGAAATAACAGTTTTAACGTTAAATAAACTTTTTGTAATCGGGTCGCTTTTATTTTGAAGTATGTGACTGGGTAGTGGGCTACTACGACGAAGGCTTGGACTAAATATTCATATTGCAATCCATAGATATGTATGTACATATCTGTGTTACAAGCCTTCGTCATTGGAAGGCAAGAACGTAATGTGCGCCTTTAAAATTAATATTCATGACCAAGGACTTAACGACCAACTTAATATTCATAAGCTCAGCCTTTACCGTAGTAGCGAAGATATGAGATATCACATGATTATAAACACTATGGCAAGCCGTTTTAACATTTAATCTGTAAACCATACTAGTATCTATTTTTTAGATACTAGTATCTTTTCCATTAAGTACTAGTACTTATTCATTAGGTACTAGTGATTATTCTTTAGCTACTAGTGCTTATTCTTTAGGTACTAGTGTTTATTCTTTAGGTACTAGTGTCTTTTGTAAAGTTACTAGTACTTATTCATTAGATACTAGTACTTATTCCAATAGTGACTAGTATTTAATTATACTCTTCTTGTTAAGGAAAAATAGAACTAGTACTTATTTTTTAGTTACTAGTAACTTTTTAGACCAGAGATATCCTGAACTTAATAGATACTAGTACTTTTTAAATTAGCATTTCTGCCTGGTATGGTAATCGTGTGTTGAATATTAATGAGCCGGCACATATAGGAGAGAGATTAGACAAGAAACAGATACAAGAAGATGGATGTACTTTTTTGAGGAAACCACATAGAAAAGAAACAATTTTTGATGCTGCAGACAGTGAATGTGTTTACATTAATGTTCTGTACAGGTCACACTGATGCTGCAGACAGTGAATGTGTTTACATTAATGCTCTGTACAGGTCACACTG
>NW_015505253.1:3248490-3254270 GCF_001515645.1 Sinocyclocheilus grahami | reverse complement strand
CACTAGTACCTAAAGAATAAGCACTAGTAGCTAAAGAATAAGCACTAGTACCTAATGAATAAGTACTAGTACTTAATGGAAAAGATACTAGTATCTAAAAAATAGATACTAGTACCATGAAAATAGATACTAGTACGGCTTACAGATTAAATGTTACAACGGCTTTCCATATAAACACATGATCACATGACAGAATCAGTTCCACTTCAAAATGGTTTTAGGGTGTAATAGGTTTCAGAAATATTCTGCTAGTGTAGTTTTGGCGTGTGTTTTATGCGCTCCGTGTGCGGCTCGCTGCAGGAGATGATCGCACAGATGTGGAGCTCAGCTGGAGCCAGGAGCCGAGGAGCTGTGGTTCATCCCGAGACTCGATCACTTCAGCGGGGCAGATACTCGAGTCTGGAAACAGGTACTCCACTGCAGGATTACCTGACAAACACCTGCTGCTGGCTGCAGATGGTAAATGCGTGCACCATGACATTTAAATGGTACTTCAAAATATTTCTGTCTCTCTCTCTCTTGAACCTGTTGAAATAAAATAAACTTTAACAAAATAAAATAAATTGTAAAAAAAACGTACATTTATTTTATTTCAGCTAGATGACAATTTTCCCAATTTTATTTAGTTTATCTTTATGTAGGCTACTAAAATAACAAAAACTAAAACGTGAATGAATGAAAGCTATATAGATAAATATAGACATGTTTCTTTTTTTAAAAACCTGAGGAAAATGACAAAAACACTACATAATCGCTAAGACGCAAACTTAAATGAAATAAAAATGAAACTAATTATAGTAAAAATATTCAATATATTAACACAAACTAAAAAACACACAACAAAATTACTTAAAACCAAACAAAAATAAATAAATAAATAAATAACAGAAAAAACAGAAAATATAAAGATAATTCAAAATATGAACTAAAATTAGTATAGTGTCTCAATGCTAAAATAACCCTGATATAGGTACAGTACATATGTAATATACACAATTTCCAATATACTATATTTATTTATTTATTGTTAGGTTTTTGAACAAAGTCTCTAATGCTCACTTATGCACAAAGGCTGCGTTTATTTGATCAAAAATAATTTAAAAACAGTAATATTGTAATATATTATTACAGTTTAAAACTGTTTTGTTGTTAAATGATTATGTTTATTAATATGTATTAAAATGTAATTTGTGTGATGGCAAATCTCAATTTTCACATACAGTATATATTAGTATTACCATGGTACAAATGGAAAGAATGTCAAAAAATGTCATTACTTACTCATATATATATATATATATATATTTTTTTTTTATTATTTTTTTTTTTTCCCCCACTTTTTTTTTCTTTTCACAGTCCATATGACACTAAAGGTTCAACAACCTGTTTCTCCTTTAGAGATATTTTGTGCATGACAGTTTCTATAGACCCGGTGCTATAGAACCTGGCTGCTTTACACACAGAAACTGGGCGCCTTGTGCTTGTTACTGGAGCACAGATACTGTAAGTGAAAGAAAGAAATAGTGAAAGAGCACTTAGCAGAACACTAGATGGCATTACAAGCCAGTCACTGCCTTTCTGTTCTTTTCATATAGAGGATATCTGTCTGTCTGTCTGTCTGTCTATCTGTCTATCTATCTATATTAGCTCAATTATTGATTATTGATTGTTCTGTTTTGCGTCTTAGGGATGTGAGCACTGAGAATCTGTGTTTCCTCAGCAGTCGTCAGGCATTGGCCGATCTCGCTCACTTCCGCACGGTTACTGCATTATTTTTCTTTGCACTATAAGTGTAAAAAAAAAGGTTTGTTTTATATCTTGCTCCAAATTTCAGTTTTTTCCAACCAACCGTCATCTAGAGAAGCTTTTTACCATTCAGTCAATTCTTGATGGATAAAATTGAGAAATCAACTTCTAAATTTCCACTCTACAGTATTGCTTTTTGTTAAATGTTCTTTTTTTAATTCAGAAATGCATCAAATTCTGCCATTAAAATGAATCACACACACTGTCATTTTTGTTATCTTGACTATTCTACTGTTTTAGGCTTTTAACCATGAAAAACAAGCTGCCTTGGTTTATAAAATGGCAGAAATATTAAATTATTTTCATTATTGTTCAATAAGATTTTTTTAATGTTTTTGACAGAAGTCTCTTCTGCTCACTATGGCTGCATTTATTTATTACAGTAATATTGTGAAACATTAGAATCTAAAATAACTGTTAATATATTAAATGTATTTAAAAATGTATGAAATCTCATTTATTCCTGTGATCAAATCTGTATTTTCAGCATCATTACTCCAGTCTTCAGTGTCACATAACCCTTCAGAAATCATTCTAATATTCTGATCTGCTGCTCAAGAAACATTTCTGATTATTATCAATGTTGAAAACAGTCGTGCTGCCCAATATTTTTGTGGAAACCGTGATGCATTTTATTTTTCAGGATGCTTTGATGAATAGAAAGTTCCAAATAACAGCATTTATTTTTTACAGTCTTTACTGTCACTTTTGATCAATTTCATGCAAAATCATCACTAGTTAGAAATAATCTAAACTTAGTTACAACTTACTGCTCTTTACTAAATGAACACAAAAGGAACATTCAAAATCATATTTACTTAAAGTACCAATATAAAAACATGAAATATGAAAAAAAAGAAGCATTATATAAAAAGCGCAATCTTCCTACAAAAAGTTGTGGTTGTTGCAACAACAAAGAAACACATTAGAATCAGAAGAAGTGGCAGCTCTAAAGAACAGAATTAGTTTGAAATCAACATTATAAATGTCTTTTATTATCAATTTAATGCGTCCTTGATGAATAAAAGTATTCATTTCTTTAAAAAATCTTACTGACCCCAGACTTTTGAATGATAATGTAAATATTACAAAAACATTAAGTATAAATGTAGTTTTTTTTCTTGTCTCTGTTGTTTCTTATTTCTTGTTTCCAGTCTGCTTTTCTTGTCTTGTTTGCTCTTCCTCTGTTCCTCAACCCCCCGTCTCTTTCCTCCATGTTTCTGAACAGCTGGATGTCACCATGACATCCGAACCGCTTTTAAACAAGACCTTTCTCTGACCTACAGCCACACACACACACACATTAATCACCAGTCTTCGTGACCGCGGTCTGCCGAGGGTGTATATTATGTCTGTTGGGTCATATTTAAAACAACACCCCTGTACAGACATTGAAATTAAAAATAAATCGAGGGTTAATTATGGCGATGAGCAACTGTCTCTGCAGTGGAGACACGAGATGCATGTGTTTTGCCATCTCTCTCCGTCTGTGTGGTTATGTGACGGGGAATGACTCCATGTGTGTCGGTGCAGACGTCAAACTCCGTGACTGTGGTCTGTCCTGCAGTGATGTCTTGTAGCATCGCTCCTCAGGATAGTGATGTCACGCTGACCACTTCCACAGAGCTTTTCATTGTGAGCGGCTCTTAGATCACTGCAGCGCTAGAACAATAGCTTCTCATCTCATGGCATTGTTCAGCGTGTGCTGTTTGTCCAGTCTGTTGCCTGAAACGATGCAGGATCTTCAGGTTTCTGTGAGACGTGCATGATTATGTGTACAGCTGTTTCTGCTCTCATTTGTCATCCAACATTCATGACCGTTACATCATATGCGTGCTGCTGATTTCACCCAGTCATCTGAGGCGTTGATAATAAGGCTTTTGGTTTGCAACATTACTATTACTTTTAGACCATGTCTAACGTTAAACTTCAGCCTAAAACGTGTGCCATGAATGATTCTTTAAAGGAATAGTTCACCCAAAAAAGAAAATTTGCTGAAAATGTGCTCATCCCTCAGGCTATCCAATATGTAGATGAGTTTGTTTCTTCATCAGATTTGGAGAAATGTAGCATTGAATCACTGTCTCACCAATGGATCCTCTGTAGTGAATGGGTGCCGTCCAAACAGCTGATAAAAACATCACAATAATCCACAAGTAATCCACACCTCCCATATATTCACATGGAAAAGTTATTTAAAATCATCATATTTCACAAAATTACTGTTTTACTGTGTTTTTTGATCAAATAAATACAGCACGAGAGACTTTCAAAAACATTAAAAGAAAAAACTTACCAACCCCAAACTTTTGAATGGTAATGTATGTGAGAACTTAACTGCATTTGTTTGAGAATTAATTTAACAGGCAAAAATGACATGGTATTCATAACCCATTTAACTTACTTAAAGTGACATTTCTAAGTAAAACAGAGTATTCAGCTGTAAATATTCAGCTGTTTGACAGAGCTGGAGTTGATTGGAAATGGGTTATATTTATTACATGTCCTTGATTACATCAGAAAGAGAAAAGCAGTCATATTTGAGGTGGCAATTTAATTTATGTAATTTGAATTGATTAGAGCAATAAATAAGGTCATTTTTTAATTAATGTTGACTTTATGACTTTTGCAATGGTGCATTTATTTAAACTACTTGAACTGGGGATTGTATAGGTTTGTAATGGCACAGGAACATGAGACGATGTATAATACATGTGTTTTGCAAGGACTGAAAAGGCCTTTCTGTTGCAGTTGCAGCCGCTGGACTGTGACTATCCTGGTTTCAGTGTCCTTCTTAGTTCCGTTCGACTTGGAATGTGTGTGTGTGTGTGTGTGTGTGTGTGATTCTGAGATCCTGGAATGCCGTCTGTGCTCCGTAGCTCAGTTATGGAGCAGGGTCAGTCGTCTCAGCACGACCCGCAGAAAGAAAACACTCAATCTAAAACATCCTTCATCTTTCTCTTCCAGTGTCCTTCTTAGTTTCGTTCGACTTGGAATGTGTGTGTGTGTGTGTGTGTGTGTGATTCTGAGATCCTGGAATGCCGTCTGTGCTCCGTAGCTCAGTTATGGAGCAGGGTCAGTCGTCTCAGCACGACCCGCAGAAAGAAAACACTCAATCTAAAACATCCTTCATCTTTCTCTTCCTTCCGGCCCACAGACTTTCTGCTGTCATGCCTCTGGCTGTGTTTGGAATGGACTACAAGGAACTAGTATGGTACAAATAAGCAAGAAATCAGAATTTTTTATGGTGCAAAGTCTTTTAGAGAGAACTAAAAAAAAAAGTTTTAGGAGAACTAAAGCACTTTTGGACAATATTTTATTATATATTATTTTTTGGGGCATATCTTTAATTATAATTACACGTTTCCTCCCAAAATCCTTCATTCTAATGTGATTTTAAAAAAACAAGATTTATTATATATATATATAAAAAATCTGTTTTTATTTATTTATTTAGCAAAATCTGTTTTAGGAAAATAAAAGTTTTTGACCAATATTTTATTATGTATTATTTTTTTATATGTTTTTCATTATAATCAAGCATTTTTTACCCCCAAAATTCAAATTTTCATCACTATAATGTGATTAAAAAACAGAAAAATAAAATATTAGATTTATAAAATAATTTTTTTATATTAATTTATTTCTCTCTCTCTCTCTCTCTCTCTCTATATATATATATATATACAGTGGGTACGGAAAGTATTCAGACCCCCTTAAATTTTTCACTCTTTGTTATATTGCAGCCATTTGCTAAAATCATTTAAGTTCATTTTTTTTCCTCATTAATGTACACACAGCACCCCATATTGACAGAAAAACACAGAATTGTTGACATTTTTGCAGATTTATTAAAAAAGAAAAACTGAAATATCACATGGTCCTAAGTATTCAGACCCTTTGCTCAGTATTTAGTAGAAGCACCCTTTTGATCGAATACAGCCATGAGTCTTTTTGGGAAAGACCCAACAAGT
>NW_015505253.1:3242041-3248184 GCF_001515645.1 Sinocyclocheilus grahami | reverse complement strand
TATATATATATATATATATATATATATATATATATATATATATATATATATATATATATATATATATATAAAATCACATCAAAGTGAAAATATATTTTTATGTACATAAATGTTTTTGTGTTAACCATGTTTTTTTTGTCAGGATTCCTTGATTAATAGAAGTTGAAAAGCACAGAAATTAATAGAAAGTTTAAATGCTATTTATTTGAAATAGAAATCTGTCAGTTTTTTATCAATTTAATGTGTCCCTGCTGAATAAAGGTATTAATTTCTTTCAAAATAAATTTTTACTGACCCCAGACTTTTGAATGGGAGTGTATAATCAAACTTTAATTATACTTATATTGATATTAAATAAAATAAATTGTAACTTGTAAGTTATTTGGACATTATGGTAGAAAGTGTTGGACTGCAAAGAATTTAACAGTTTATCTGGATACATTCTGATAATGATCATTTTGGGGGAAAATGTGGTTAGTTGTCCTGAAATGTCAATGTCACAATGTAAAACCGCTTCATGGTCCTAAAATAAGCTTCATTTTCTTTATTTTGGGGATGAAATGTGAGCTGAACGTGTTTTCCTGTGATTCACCCACACAATGACCTAATGCTTTCCCAAATATACAAACTGTTCCCTGTACTGCTCACTGGTGCGGGATGCCAGATCTGATGATGTCATCGAGCGTGTGGGCGGAGTCTCATGGTCGAGTGTTTAAAGTGGACAAGAGTGTGTGTTCCTCCGCAAATTATTTGGCGTCCAAATGACGCATTTGTGTTTGAATAGTCAGCATAAGCTGTGAAATAATTTCTCTGTCTCTCAGGTTGTGCTCTAAGCTCCAGATCCAGTCCCAGATGGATTCTGCATATCTTTTGGAGTCCTTGGCTGGGAATTTTCATTTCAACAAGGACAACCGAGCATTTGAGGTGTGTGAGGTCACTGTGTGTTAAGACACACATGTTGACCACAAGCACGGAAATGACATGATCAGAATGAAACGGTTGCAGTTCATGAAGCCTCTGTCAGTCAGGTCAGAATTAAAGTCAAAGAATCAGCAAAGCTCAAGTCAAAAACCAGATTGGTAATTTGTTGTGTGTGTGTGTGTGTGTGAGTCAGATAAGAGGCTGGATATTGTCAGGACCTCTTGAGTCAGATTACCAATAAACCGCTGCGCTTCAGAACAGTAGAAGCTTTTAGAGCGGCGGGATTGAGTTACAGAGAGAGAGGAACTGAGTGAATGAGAGGAAAAAGCACTTCTGGAGACAACAGACATTCATAATGGGACATTTGTGGAACAATCTAGGAAAATAAATCTTAAAGAAATAGTTCACCCAAAAATGAACGTTTGTTCAAAATGTACACACCCTCAGGCCATTTAAGATGTATATGAGTTTGTTTCTCCATCTGAACAGATTTGGAGAAATGTAGCATTCCATCACTTGCTCACCAATGGATCTTCTGCAGTGAATGGGTGCCGTCAGAATGAGAGTCCAAACAGCTGATAAAAACATCACAATAATCCACAAGTAATCCACACCACTCCAGTCCATCAGTTAATGTCTTGAAAAGTGAAAATCGGTGTGTTTGTAAGAAAGAAATCTATTAATAAAGAATTAGAAGGCATAATGGATTATGGACTCCATTATTTTAGCCAGAAGTAACAGTTTGAAGATAAAAACATCTAAATGATGGGTTTGTTTCTTGCAAACACGCAGCTTTTGTCTTCTCCAGATGTTAACTGGTGGACTGGAGTGATGTGGATTATTGTGATGTTTTTAATCAGCTGTTTGGATCCATTGCTGAGCAAGTGATGTAATGCTACATTACGCCACATTTGATGAAGAAACAAACTCATCTCCAGCTTGGATGGCCTGACGGTGAGTAAATGTGCAGCAAATTTTAATTTTTAGGTGAAATATTGCTTTAAAGCAGATGTGGTTTGTGAACACAAGCCAAGGAGCTCTCTCTCACACACACACACACGCACAGATTTCCTGGCGTGATCCAAGCAGTGATTGAGTGTGTAAGTGGAATTTGGATTAAGAGGTGTGTCTCTGTGAGTCCGGAATGTTCTCGGAATTTTGGTTCTGGTTCTGATAGATTACGGCTCACATCCTGATTACGAGTGGCTCTGAGACTTTTGTCCTGAAATGCCTTTTCTGAATGTGTTAGGAGATGATTTAATGCAATAGTTTTTTTTAATTCCGAAAATGCAAAAAGTTTTCTTTTTTAATGTTTTTATTAAAGTGTAACAATGAGAAAACAAAAATCAACAGCAAAACAAAACAACGAAACGCAAAAAAAAAAAAAAATCCATCATAACATTAACAAAAAATATATTCAGAAAAATGTACAAAAAAAACAAAACAATAGATACAAAATATATTTAAAATGTTCCATAATTATACAGATAAATACATTTAAATTAAATGCGCAAAGCCGATCTCAAATGTCATCAGCTCGGAGCTGCTTCCGTGTTATAAAGTGATTATTACGTTTTGAATATGGTTATTTTTCTTACAAAAACACATTGATTCGCTACAGGAGGATTTTCTTCACCCACGGAACCGTGTGAGACACTTTTTTTTATGGATGGGTGCTTTTTATTTAACTTCTTTTGGACTGATGCACTGCAACACCCACTGAGTGCCATTAAATATGTCATCAGCTCGGAACTGCTTCCGTGTTATAAAGTGATTATTACGCTTTGAATATGGTTATTTTTCTTACAAAAACACATTGATTCGCTACAGGAGGATTTTCTTCACCCACGGAACCGTGTGAGACACTTTTTTTTATGGATGGGTGCTTTTTATTTAACTTCTTTTGGACTGATGCACTGCAACACCCGCTGAGTGCCATTAAACAGCTTGAAAGATCAAAGACAAATTTTAATATAACTCCGACTGGATTCGTCTGAAAGAAGAAAGTCATACACCTAGGATGACTTGAGGGCGAGTAATTTGTGGGCTAATTTTCATTTTTGGGTGAACTAACCCTTTAAATCTCGCAATTATTAATTCATTGCAATTCTAATGTTTTTTTTTCTGAATTGTGGGATATAAACTCAGAATTGTGAAATGTACTTGCAATTCTGATTCCCCCCCCCCCCCCCCCCCCCCCCCCACATTTTTATCTAACAACTCTACGTTTGCATCTCACAATTCTGACTTTTCTTCTAAGAAATGTTTATATCTTGCAATTCTGAGTTTATATCTTGCGTTTCTAATTTCTCAGAATTGTAAGCTAAAAAAAACCCCTACTTTTCCCACCACAGTATAAAAAAATACAAAAATCTTCCATAGTTCTCTTTCCTTTATAAGAGAAATCAAAGTTGAATAAACTGATGTGATATAAAAGACATGCATAATATAACTTCAAACAGACTGATTTAGCAATGTAGATGTCTTGTTTGTATAATGCAAGACCAGGATGAGGTTTTAAAAGAGATCAGCACAGTTTTTATAGAAAAGCAACTAGCCACACCTTACAAAAACACACTGTGAAGGTACCATGGTCTACTGAATGATTGCCATATTCAAATTGCATGGTACTCCAATGCACTGTAGCCTATTTAGTATATGAGATTACCAATATAGCATGTCAAAACCCTCTAAAATAACCAATACTCATTTGCCATGGTATTCAGGTGGCACCCATAGATACTGCCAAGTTAATGATCGTTAGTCACGTCTTCAGATTCCAGTTGCACAACAGTTGTGTCCCAATGCCCATTTGTCATTGCTTTGTGAAAGCATATAATTATCCGCCGCACTAATCATTATTCTTCCGCGTGTGTGTCATTTCCTGCTTACATTAATTAGAGTTTAATCAAAGTTTCGCTGAAGCTTTTTTTTTTTTGCGACCCTTCCCCGAATTCTACTAATGCGACGGCCTGGCTCATGAATATTAATTACGTAACGGAACGTTCGGCGGCCGATAGTATTGCGTGGTTGGACGTCAACCAAATGACGTCAGGCTTACTTAATTAATATTTATAGCGTCTTTCGTATATTTATGAGGAGGCGGAGTCCGGCGCTCAAGACAGAGCGAAATAAACGGAGGCGCACACGGACACGGACGCTCGCGGAACACACGCGTCTCTAACATTACCTGCGTAACTTATCTGAAGAATTAGAGCTGCTTGTCCAGGTTAGTGGAGCATACTGCAGCTTATTTGTCACCTCACAGACTGTCCAGGTTGGTTTATACTTAAATCAGGCATCTGCTACTGCTGTTGTAATTCCTAGATGTTATTATTGATCTATACTAACATATGAGGGATGTGGAGGATGAGGGATTGTTTCTGAGTTGTTGATTTCAGTTCTAGACCCCCGCCCCTATTTGTGTTCAGAATGAGTTTTAAAGCCTATAATTAAACGCAGTTGCTGAAGCTGCTATAAAAAGGTCACTGCGGTCATCGGAAGACAACGCT
Organism: Sinocyclocheilus grahami; assembly: GCF_001515645.1. Taxonomy (NCBI): domain Eukaryota; kingdom Metazoa; phylum Chordata; class Actinopteri; order Cypriniformes; family Cyprinidae; genus Sinocyclocheilus; species Sinocyclocheilus grahami. The sequence continues at coordinate 3,243,751 of NW_015505253.1, read as the reverse complement.
TTACTCACGCAGTTGACAGAAAACACTGTTTAACTGTCTTAAGACCAGTGTATACCAGACCAGACCAGATCAACATCAAAATAGACCTGCAGGGGCCAGTTGGATAAACTTAGCCTCTATGTTAAGACCATCCTATGTATTAAGAACTAGTTTAACCAGCTAGGAGTTGAAAAAGTGGTAATCGGTCTTACTTTTTGGATTCAAAGTAGAACAATCTACTTTTTTATGTAACTGACTTTACAAAGTTATGACTAGTCTTAAAGAAGAAGAAAAATAGATGACTGATTTTTAAGACTAGTTTAATGCAGCTGGCACCTGTTTAACAGTGAACGTTCTCAGAGCGTTCTGGCAAGGTTCTCTCAAAGTTATATTAACATTTACAGAGTGTTTGTTCAAAGTCATTTTTGTGTCTTAATAATATTCTTAAAACATTTATGCATTGTTCGTGGAACTTTTTTTTTTTTTAATGTTACTAACGTTACTTGTTTGGAATGTTTAGAGAACGTTTAAAAGTAACATTCCCATAATGTTTGAAAATGATTAAGTGGAATGTTTACATAACCAACCAACCAAACAAAAAAAAGTTTTTAAAACCTATTGAAAAAAAACTGGGTGTTTTGAATGTTCAGAGAACATTCGGAAATAACGTTTTCATAACTTAATGAGAATGTTAGCAAATCAATGTTTCAAGACAAACATCAGACCAAATCAGTTCTGTTTTGAAGGTTATGAAGGATTGTGTGCTTAATATGGTTTAATGTGCTGTATGATTAATTGTGTGCTTAATATGGTTTAATGTGCTGTATGATTAATTGTGTGCTTAATATGGTTTAATGTGCTGTATGATTAATTGTGTGCTTAATATGGTTTAATGTGCTGTATGATTAATTGTGTGCTTAATATGGTTTAATGGTCATAATATTTGTCAGGAATGATAGTTATGCTAGCTGTGAAATGCACTAGTGAATGATTGATCACAACAATATGTCAGTAGAGTGATAGGATATTATGGTGTAATTTTAAACAATTCTAAGCATTCACATTTTCTGTTCCTTTCTTAATTGCACCATTAAATAATCACTGCAATACTGACTGTGCTCGTCATTCTCTCTCTCTCACACACACACACACACACATACATACTTACACATTTACTTCAGTATCAAAATGTGGACACTGCATTGGCTACTTTAACCTAGCCAAGTCCACTTCCACCATGGAATAAAAAATAAACAAGGTAATTGCAACTTTTCATCTCAAAATTAAGACTTTTTTCATCTCACAGTTCTGAGTTTATATCTAACAATTCTGAAATTTTTTCCCCTTGCAGTTCTAAGAAAAGTCTAAATTGTGAAATACGAACTCAAAAATCTGAGAAAATTTAAGAATTGTCAGAACAAAAAGAATAAATTAAAAAATAATAGAATAAATTAAAAAGTTACAATAAGAATAAAAAGTTATAATTTCCTTTTTTAATTTTTATTTCATGGCGGAAGCAAAATACAGAATTACGAGATGTAATCTCAGAATTCTGAGAATTTATTTATTTATTTTTAAATTGGAATGGAAAAAAATATTTTTTTTTCTTCTCAGAGTTGCAATTCTAAGAAAAGGTTTTGGTAGATTTGATCAGGTTTTTGTACTTCTGGGTACAAATTTGTCCCCAAAATATGGTTAAGTAGACACACATGCTCACACACACACACACAC
>NW_015505253.1:3231632-3241641 GCF_001515645.1 Sinocyclocheilus grahami | reverse complement strand
TAATTTTTTCCCCCCCCCCCCCCCCCCTCACAATTCAGTTTTTTCCCCCACAACAGAATAAAAAAAAACATTTTTATCTAACAACTCTACGTTTGCATCTCACAATTCTGACTTTTCTTCTAAGAAATGTTTATATCTTGCAATTCTGAGTTTATATCTTGCGTTTCTAATTTCTCAGAATTGTAAGCTAAAAAAACCCCCTACTTTTCCCACCACAGTATAAAAAAATACAAAAATCTTCCATAGTTCTCTTTCCTTTATAAGAGAAATCAAAGTTGAATAAACTGATGTGATATAAAAGACATGCATAATATAACTTCAAACAGACTGATTTAGCAATGTAGATGTCTTGTTTGTATAATGCAAGACCAGGATGAGGTTTTAAAAGAGATCAGCACAGTTTTTATAGAAAAGCAACTAGCCACACCTTACAAAAACACACTGTGAAGGTACCATGGTCTACTGAATGATTGCCATATTCAAATTGCATGGTACTCCAATGCACTGTAGCCTATTTAGTATATGAGATTACCAATATAGCATGTCAAAACCCTCTAAAATAACCAATACTCATTTGCCATGGTATTCAGGTGGCACCCATAGATACTGCCAAGTTAATGATCGTTAGTCACGTCTTCAGATTCCAGTTGCACAACAGTTGTGTCCCAATGCCCATTTGTCATTGCTTTGTGAAAGCATATAATTATCCGCCGCACTAATCATTATTCTTCCGCGTGTGTGTCATTTCCTGTTTACATTAATTAGAGTTTAATCAAAGTTTCGCTGAAGCTTTTTTTTTTTTGCGACCCTTCCCCGAATTCTACTAATGCGACGGCCTGGCTCATGAATATTAATTACGTAACGGAATATTCGGCGGCCGATAGTATTGCGTGGTTGGACGTCAACCAAATGACGTCAGGCTTACTTAATTAATATTTATAGCGTCTTTCGTATATTTATGAGGAGGCGGAGTCCGGCGCTCAAGACAGAGCGAAATAAACGGAGGCGCACACGGACACGGACGCTCGCGGAACACACGCGTCTCTAACATTACCTGCGTAACTTATCTGAAGAATTAGAGCTGCTTGTCCAGGTTAGTGGAGCATACTGCAGCTTATTTGTCACCTCACAGACTGTCCAGGTTGGTTTATACTTAAATCAGGCATCTGCTACTGCTGTTGTAATTCCTAGATGTTATTATTGATCTATACTAACATATGAGGGATGTGGAGGATGAGGGATTGTTTCTGAGTTGTTGATTTCAGTTCTAGACCCCCGCCCCTATTTGTGTTCAGAATGAGTTTTAAAGCCTATAATTAAACGCAGTTGCTGAAGCTGCTATAAAAAGGTCACTGCGGTCATCGGAAGACAACGCTTTACTCACGCAGTTGACAGAAAACACTGTTTAACTGTCTTAAGACCAGTGTATACCAGACCAGACCAGATCAACATCAAAATAGACCTGCAGGGGCCAGTTGGATAAACTTAGCCTCTATGTTAAGACCATCCTATGTATTAAGAACTAGTTTAACCAGCTAGGAGTTGAAAAAGTGGTAATCGGTCTTACTTTTTGGATTCAAAGTAGAACAATCTACTTTTTTATGTAACTGACTTTACAAAGTTATGACTAGTCTTAAAGAAGAAGAAAAATAGATGACTGATTTTTAAGACTAGTTTAATGCAGCTGGCACCTGTTTAACAGTGAACGTTCTCAGAGCGTTCTGGCAAGGTTCTCTCAAAGTTATATTAACATTTACAGAGTGTTTGTTCAAAGTCATTTTTGTGTCTTAATAATATTCTTAAAACATTTATGCATTGTTCGTGGAACTTTTTTTTTTTTTAATGTTACTAACGTTACTTGTTTGGAATGTTTAGAGAACGTTTAAAAGTAACATTCCCATAATGTTTGAAAATGATTAAGTGGAATGTTTACATAACCAACCAACCAAACAAAAAAAAGTTTTTAAAACCTATTGAAAAAAAACTGGGTGTTTTGAATGTTCAGAGAACATTCGGAAATAACGTTTTCATAACTTAATGAGAATGTTAGCAAATCAATGTTTCAAGACAAACATCAGACCAAATCAGTTCTGTTTTGAAGGTTATGAAGGATTGTGTGCTTAATATGGTTTAATGTGCTGTATGATTAATTGTGTGCTTAATATGGTTTAATGGTCATAATATTTGTCAGGAATGATAGTTATGCTAGCTGTGAAATGCACTAGTGAATGATTGATCACAACAATATGTCAGTAGAGTGATAGGATATTATGGTGTAATTTTAAACAATTCTAAGCATTCACATTTTCTGTTCCTTTCTTAATTGCACCATTAAATAATCACTGCAATACTGACTGTGCTCGTCATTCTCTCTCTCTCACACACACACACACACACATACATACTTACACATTTACTTCAGTATCAAAATGTGGACACTGCATTGGCTACTTTAACCTAGCCAAGTCCACTTCCACCATGGAATAAAAAATAAACAAGGTAATTGCAACTTTTCATCTCAAAATTAAGACTTTTTTCATCTCACAGTTCTGAGTTTATATCTAACAATTCTGAAATTTTTTCCCCTTGCAGTTCTAAGAAAAGTCTAAATTGTGAAATACGAACTCAAAAATCTGAGAAAATTTAAGAATTGTCAGAACAAAAAGAATAAATTAAAAAATAATAGAATAAATTAAAAAGTTACAATAAGAATAAAAAGTTATAATTTCCTTTTTTAATTTTTATTTCATGGCGGAAGCAAAATACAGAATTACGAGATGTAATCTCAGAATTCTGAGAATTAATTAATTAATTTTTAAATTGGAATGGAAAAACATATATTTTTTTTCTTCTCAGAGTTGCAATTCTAAGAAAAGGTTTTGGTAGATTTGATCAGGTTTTTGTACTTCTGGGTACAAATTTGTCCCCAAAATATGGTTAAGTAGACACACATGCTCTCACACACACACACACACACACACTCACTTTCCTTAATCAAATAAATTCCTGAGCCGCAGGGCTGTGTGACGGGAAACAGAATAGCTCAGGAGTGTGTGAGTGTGTGTGCACAGATCCAAGAGACCCGAGGATTGTGGAAATGTGTGTTGCTTGGAGCCGTTCTTTACTCAAGAAACATTTGTGCAAAAAAATAAAAAGAGTCTGTGTCCCGGAAAATCACTGTGCTTTGGAGAATACCGATTAGATCGAGATCTCCGAGAAAATCTGAGATCTCGGAGAGAAGCAGATATTTGTGTTGTGCTTTGTGTAAATGTTGTAAGTTATCATGTGAGAATGAGCCGTGGATCAGATGTCTGGACAGGTTTGATGTGAACATGGAATACCTTGAGACATTTTACTATGATTCCCATTCTTTGGGTCAGGAAAGACTTTGTGCTTACAATCATCAAATTAAGGGTTTTAAATGTGTTTTATCCTTCATTTGTTTTAAATATGTTATATTGGAGCTGGTGGATGTTAGAGACCTTGCGCTCCTCCACCTTCCGTTTGAGGATGCCCATGCTTGGCCAATCCATCACCTTTACCCTCAGCTTCTTTAGCAAGGCGGTGGTCGTCTTGGAGGTTGAAGGCCTGTCGACCATGGCGAGGCCTGTTCTGAGTGGAACCTGTCCTGTTAAACCACTGTATGGTCTTGGCCACCGTGCTGCAGCTCAGTTTCAGGGTCTTGGCAATCTTCTTATAGCCTACACCATCTTTATGTAGAGCAACAATTCTTTTTTTCAGATCCTCAGAGAGTTCTTTGCCATGAGGTGCCATGTTGAACTTCCAGTGACCAGTATGAGAGAGTGAAAGCGATAACACCAAATTTAACACACCTGCTCCCCATTCACACCTGAGACCTTGTAACACTAATGAGTCACATGACACCGGGGAGAGAAAATGGCTAATTGGGCCCAATTTGGACATTTTCACTTGGGGGTGTACTCACTTTTGTGACCAGCAGTTTAGACATTAATGGCTGTGTGTTGAGTTATTTTGAGGGGACAGCAAATTTACACTGTTATACAAGCTGTACACTCACTACTTTACATTGTAACAAAGTGTCATTTCTTCAGTGTTGTCACATGAGAAGATATAATAAAATATTTACAAAAATGTGAGGGGTGTACTCACTTCTGTGAGATACTGTATGTATTAGAAAGTAAATACACCATTAGAATGTGTTAGGAAAGTAAATACACCATTTTGATTCCCTTTTACTTTTAGTTCTTGAAGCAGCACACATGTTTTGTTTGTAGTCCTGTTTGTAATCCATAAGCAATGAAATGCATAAAAATAGTGAAACATGTATTTATAAAAAGAATAAAAACAGTTCTTGTGAGCATTATTTTTTCTTCATCACCCCGTCTCTTTCTGTTCTTCAGGTGAGCTGCCTGTGTGTCCCTCACGATGTTTGTGGCGTTGCAGCTCTGTGTGTTGGTGGCAGTTTGTTCTCTGAGCATTTCGGCGTCTCAGTCCCCGTCTTACGGAGAGCGAGGCTCTGATCTCGGCCTGCAGGTGTTTTTGCGTGTGGTCCAGGACAAACCGCAGGAGAATGTGGTCCTGTCTCCTCACGGCGTGGCCTCTGTCCTGGGCATGCTGCTCCCCGGGGCCCACGGGGACACTCGCCGCCAGCTTCTCACAGGCCTCAAATACAAGAAGACAAGTGTGTTTGCTCTGGTTTCATTTGCAGTACTTGTGCATTGAAATGCTAAAAAAATAGGAATCTCAAGTCTGTAAATGACATCTCCAAACTGATTTTTGTGTGTTGATTCTGCTCTCAGGTCCATATAAAATGTTGCGGAAGTTGCATAAGGCCTTAACGACCAAATCCAACGCTGATATTGTGACGATTGCCAATGCGCTGTTCCCCAACGAGGGCTTCAGCATGAAGGAAGCCTTCCTGACAGCCAACAGGGAGAACTTCATGTGTGAGAGTCAAACCATAGACTACAGCGACCCAGAGAAGGCTGCAGAAACCATCAATGAATGGGTGAAGAACAGCACCAAAGGTACAGCTGACCCCTGCATCTGGTACCCCTACCTCTAACCTGCATTCATTAAAAAGGATTTTTACAATACAATATCTCTTGAAATGTCATATTTATCCTTGAATAAGCTCTTAGCCCTGAGAGCTTTATTTTTTTTTGTTAAATATGTAACTTGTAGAATATTTATATTAATAGTATAATAATGTAATAGGCACTTTCCATGAATAGTCTACAAACTGGGTTACCATTATTATTTTTAAAGTATTAGAAGCACAAATCGGTTGAACCGATAATCAATTTTTGTGGTAGAGAAATATTTGTAATCTTACATTTTTGGAATTCTTAATCTTTAAAAAAAAATCCAAATTTATAGGATGTTTATCAATAACTAAAAAAACAACATTTTGTTCAAATGTACAAAATGTATTTATTTGTTTAATTACTTAATTATTAATCTTAAAAATATTTTTCAAATTGTTAAAAGAATAAACAATGTTTTTCTTCAAATGATAGAAAATAGAATTTTTTTCAATAACTTTATTTGTTTGTTTTATATTTATTTATTTATGAATTAATTATTAACTTAATTGTTAATCTTAAAATCATTTTCCACATTATTATAAGAAAAAATAAACTTTATTTAATTAATAATAATTAGAGGTAACTAAAACAACATTTTGTTCCAGTATACAAATGTAATTTGTTTTATTTATTTATTTTAAAAAAAGTAATACATTTATTATTTAATATATTTTTAATATGAAAATTATATAAGAAAACAAATGAATAATTTTCTTGAATTTATTGGAAATTTGTCAATAACTGAAAAATGACTTATTCTAATTTGACATTTTATTTTAAAATGACTTATTTAAATTACTTATTATACAAACTATTGATTTATTTATTACAAAATCACTCAAATCAGGATTATAAACTGTATTCACTTTTTTTATGGCAAAATCTCATACAAAATGATCACAAAACAAAAACGGCTGATATTTATATTTAGTTTGACCTCTTGATGATGTCCTTTCATTGACAATTTGTTGGAAAAAGTGTGTTTTTTAGGCCTTATTTAGTACTACATTTGTGTGAAGTGGCAACTAATTATAATACTAATATTGTATAAATATATGTAATATTAATATATATAACCTGCTCTGTTTTTTTTTTATCAGGCCAAATTCCCAGTCTTGTCAAGGCAGATATGTTCGATCCGGTTATGACTCGGTTGGTGGCTGTAAATTCCATTTACTTTAAAGGCCTTTGGAAATCCTGTTTCCAAGCCCAGAACACCAAACCCAGAAGCTTTACTGCAGGAGACGGAAAGACATACAAAGTTCCCATGATGTCCCAGCTCTCTGTCTTTAGCATAGGTGAGATTTTCTCGGAGGTTGCGTCAGATATTACACTCACACACATTCAGAACTGTTGAGTAATACAAGATTTTCCCGCTACGTGATTCATGCCATTGTCTGGCTATGTGTAGAACTGTTTTCCAGAGACGGCCCTTATTTAGTACTACATTTGTGTGAAGTGGCAACTAATTATAATACTAATATTGTATAAATATATGTAATATTAATATATATAACCTGCTGGTGTTTTTTTTTTTATCAGGCCAAATTCCCAGTCTTGTCAAGGCAGATATGTTCGATCCGGTTATGACTCGGTTGGTGGCTGTAAATTCCATTTACTTTAAAGGCCTTTGGAAATCCCGTTTCCAAGCCCAGAACACCAAACCCAGAAGTTTTACTGCAGGAGACGGAAAGACATACAAAGTTCCCATGATGTCCCAGCTCTCTGTCTTTAGCATAGGTGAGATTTTCTCGGAGGTTGCGTCAGATATTACACTCACACACATTCAGAACTGTTGAGTAATACAAGATTTTCCCGCTACGTGATTCATGCCATTGTCTGGCTATGTGTAGAACTGTTTTCCAGAGACGGCGATGCAATAAAAACGTGGCTACTTTTTAAATCGCTGGGAACGCTGGTGTATTTTAACTTTACAATTCCTCATAACCCAGCAGATAGGAATAAAATAGTGTAAAATGTTAATTCTAATGCAAACGCCAAGAGTGTCTGGCCATCGTCAGACGGATTTAATCCATGAAAACACCATAAACTGCTGTTTTACTAGTTTTGATATAAGCACTTTACAAGCAGAATAAAGTGTTTTATAGACCGTACGAAAGGACTGCATTTCTAAGGTTCACACAGGGGTGACTGGGATATGATCCACACACGCGTGTGTTGGATATTGGTTTTTGAGGAACATTCATATGCTGAAATTTAGGTTAATAAAACTAATATTTAATAGTCAAGTGTACCATCTGACTCTTTATTAGCAGCATAAATGTATTTATTTGTTTTCGTTCTCTCTGCAGGTCAAGCAAGCACTCCAGAAGGTTTGAAGTATACAGTGATCGAGCTGCCGTATCATGGCAACAGCATGAGCATGTTTATTGCGTTGCCGTCAGAAGAGGCCACGCCCCTGTCAGCCGTCTTGCCACACATCTCCACAGCGACCGTCCAAAGCTGGACCAAACTGCTGGTCCAGAGGAGGATGCACCTCCTGATGCCAAAGTGAGATTCCCGTCCTTAGCGTTATCCTTTAATATTCACTTTCTTTTTTCCCTCTGAATCAGTCGGCATCTTTTGGATGATGCAGTGTTATTTTAGAATGAATTAATATAGAATGTATTAATTATTATAATATTTAGTCAATATTAAATCTTAATATTGACTAATACTAACTGACTAATATTAATATGTCTATATATTTAGTTGAATATTAAGTCAATTATGTCAAAATTTAAAGTCAAAATGATGCAAAAAATTATAAGATGCTAAGTCTTAGTAAGATAAACAATTATCACATTTTGCCATAAATACGACTTTATCTAATTTTGGTCATAATTGATTTTTATCTTATAATTTTGACTAATTATAATTATGACTTAATGTGATCATTGTGACTTTTTTCTCATAATTATGATATAGTATGTCATTATAATTTTTCTATCTCATAATTATGAATTATTATTGAATCATTTGGACTTTTTGTAATGACTTTTGTATCTCATAATTATTACTCTATGTCATAATTGTGGCTTTTTATCTCATAATTATGATTTAGTATGTTATAATTATAACTGTTCTGACTTAGAATATCATCATTTGGAATTTTATGTCATAACGTTTGTATCTCATCATTATTACTTAGTATCTTATGACTTTTTGATATAATCATGAGATCATTTTATAATTATGAGTATGTCATAATTTTGACTTTTTATGTCAGTCACATTTGTATCTTGTAATTATGACTTGGTATCTCATAATTTTGACTTTTTATGTCAGTCACATTTGTATCTCATAATTAGGACTTGGTATCTCATAATTTTGACTTTTTATGTCAGTCACATTTGTATCTCATAATTAGGACTTGGTATCTCATAATTTTGACTTTTTGTGATAATTATGAGATAATCATAATTATGACTCAGTATGTTATAATTTTGACTTTTTATGTCAGTCACATTTGTATCTCATAATTAGGACATGGTATCTCATAATTTTGACTTTTTGTGATAATTATGAGAATCTTATAATTTTGACTCAGTTTGTCATAATTTTGACTGTCATAATGACATTTGTATCTCATAATTATGACTTAGTATCATAATTTAAACTTTTTGTCAATTGTGAGATAATCTTATAATTATGACTCAGTATGTCATCATTTTTACTTTGGATCTCATAATTATGATTTAGTATGTCATAATTAACTTTTCTGACTTAGAATATCATCATCTGGAATTTTTATTTCATAATGACTTTTGTATAATTACTTAGTATCTCATAATTTTGACTTTGTCATAATTATGAGACAATCTTATAATTATCTCAGTATTACTCAGTATGTTGTAATTTTTACTTTTTAATCTCATTATTATGACATTTAATCTAATATTTATGTTTTATTTAATTTCAGCTGTATTTCAATGACCAAAAAAATGTTTTAGGATTTTTAAGTTTAGTTTCAGTTAACAATAATACAGTTAGTTAACAATACCACACTGGTCTGATCTCTAGTGAGTCTCATATCTGGATTCATGATTTGCCAGTCAATCAGCACTCATGCTTTCTCCTCCTCTTCTCCGAGTAGATTCACAGCAGAGGACGAGGTGGATTTGGAGGGTCCTCTCACAGCGATGGGAATCAAAGACATCTTCAGTCAGATCAAAGCTGATTTCAGACACCTGAGTGAGTGACAGCTGTCAGTCATGTGCAGCATTTTCTTCATAAGTTCATTTTATGTGCATATGTTTGTGTTTGACCGAATTATATCTTTGGCTGATGACTGTGAACTTCAGCCGCATGAATCACGTCTCTCAGTGAAGTGAGAAAATGAGTCAGAGCTCTGGTCACCATCCAGAGACGCTCCCAGCTCCGCACAGCTCCAGATAATTCTCCTCAAAGCCTGTGCTTTATTACCATAATTCATGCTGTTAAGCCACAAACTTTAACCTGAATTGCAGTGAGCAGTGAATCACTGTGCCATTTCACTTTAAACTATAAAGAAACTTCAGTTCAATCAGAAATGAAATCTATCATCATTTACTCAGCCACATGTTGTTATCTATTCAGTGGAACACAAAAGGAGAATTTTTCCATACAAAGACTGTCTGTCAGGCTCCAAACAGGATCAAAAAGTATCATAAAAGCTCTTTTTGGAGCTTGACAGGCATGTGCAGTATGAAATGTCATTGCACAGGGAACGGAAGAAAGTCATTGGGGTTTGGAATGACAGCAGGATGAGTAAATGATGACAAAATGTTTCTTTTTTGGTGAACGATCACTTTTACAGGATTTAAAGCCCTTCACATTCTTAAATCTTTCATTTAAAGGCACAATATGTAAAAAAATATGTATTAAAATATCCAAAAACCACTAGAACAGTGTTATATATTTTGCTGACTTGTGTACTTACATTATCCCAAATGTTTTGA
>NW_015505253.1:3227150-3231458 GCF_001515645.1 Sinocyclocheilus grahami | reverse complement strand
ACTGTGGCATAATAAAAGCTCCGCTGCTTTCGAGCCGTGTGTCGCGCTTGTTCAGCGCCTCGTTTCGCTTCAGCGGCTTTCAGCGTCACCCTGCTTCATTCTAGTACGTTAATAAATCATTAGCTCATCCATGAACATGATTTCTGCCTGAGTCCCGTCGGATTGCATCGGCTGTGGGGATGAAGACCACAACTCCCATGATTCCACACTCAGTCACTGCATCATCAAACTACGCCTTTGTCTCTTTGTTTATTTTGAATACGCGCCCTCTAGCGGCGGAATTACATACTGTGCCTTTAAGAATCCCTTCAATTCTTAAATCTGAATTAGTTTAGCAAAGGCAGAAGTTCCCTGTTATGGAAGCCCATGTCCACCACATAAGTGAAAAAATTATGGTTTGATAAATCGTAATTATGACAAAGTCGACATTATGAGATCTTAAGTCATAATTATGTATTCGAAATATTTATTTTTGTACATAATTATGACAATTAGGACATTTTTAGCATAATTTTGACTCATTTTGTTTCGTATCATAGTCTTACCTTTATCATAATTGATATACCTCATAATTTTGACTTATTCCATAATTAGTTTTATCTCATAATTATGACTTTTTATCTTTAGTATGTCATCATTTTGACTAGTGATAATAATACTTTTCTATCTTATAAATATGACTTGGTATGCTGTAAATCTCATATTTATGACTTAGTATTTCATAATTATAGCTTTTCTATATAATTGTGCCGTTTTATCTCATAATTATGACTTTTTGATATTATAATTATGATTTACCAGAGCATTATTTTGATTTCATATTAACTAGAGGTTTTGTAAGCAGTGTAGTCCATAGCTATGAGAAATCCCATCAGAAACCAGACCTGCGGCTCTGGCAGTCTGAAGTGTGTTGTTCTGTTTCCCTCGTGTGGCAGTCTGATGTAATGACATGTGTTTAGTGTATGAATGAAGCTTCTGTGTGCTAAAGCTACATGCTGTAAGTAAAGACTTGTGTGTTTGTGTGTGTGTAACAGGTTCAGAGTCGGTCTATGTGTCCAAAGCACTTCAGAAAGCCAAGATAGAGGTCAATGAGGATGGAACCAAAGCCTCTGCCGCAACCAGTATGTTACTGTGTCACATGATTCCTCTGTCTTTCATTTGTTAGTAACTCTCAGTCATTGGATGTCCAGCAAGACCCTTCATCTGGGCTCATGATCCTAATATGCTTGTACTCTCTCTCTCTCATTTCAGCTGCAATCTTGCACGCTCGATCTTCTCCTCCGTGGGTGACTGTGGACAGACCGTTCCTGTTTCTCATCAGACACAATCCCACAGGTGCACACTCATCCAGTCTATGGGCTTTTTATTGCTTTATGAAACTGTAATATTAAAATGTTCCTCGTATTAAAAATGCATCTCAAATCTGATCTCGTTCTCTTTTTAGGAACTATTTTGTTTGCTGGCCAGATCAACAAACCTTGAGCCAGAGATAAGAGGAGATTCGATCAGTGGTCGACACACAAAATATATTAAACTTTTGTCTTGGACTGCGTGTTCTTTACCCACTCAATTTCTCAAGTGTCTTTTTACCCTCATTTTGACTTTGTCTTTATTATCTTTATATTCTTTAGGAACATTTTATAAGATTTTATACATGGTTTGTAATTTGTCTAAAGCAAATCTTTCTCACAAAATGTGTGCAACTTAAATGCTGAGATAACTTTTGTTTAACTTTTTTGTCCTTAATAAAATGTCAGTTTATTTATCACATCAATTATGTATTTTCCTGCATTGAGTCTTATTTTATTAAATAAGGTACTTAAACTGGCTCACTTTGTTTTTTTCTAACTCTAAGAAAACATTTGTTGTTTATTTAATAAAGTATATTCAAGTTAGCTGCTTTGGTAGTTTCATTTTCTATGTTTGATTAATGTTACATTACATTAAGACCAGTAAGACAAGAAGAAAAATTATTTAATATTAAATGTTTCTTAAAAAACACTGATATAGACAATTTACTTATATAGCACATTTCATTCACAATTATTAAAAAGTGAAAAAAAGGTTCATAAATAAATTCATTATATATACACACACACACTAATGTTAGGTTATTTATATGTACAATCATCCATTATTTAGAATTACCTAAAAATAATTGTTGATCAAATATGCAATAGATGTTGTTAGGCCTACATATTATGCATACTTATCTTAACAGGCACATCATATAAATCAAATTTATTAATTAGTAAAACGTATTTAAATATAGAATGCAAAAAAGGTTCATAACAAAAATATTTGTAATATTTTATACTATCATTTTTTTTTCATTTATACTATCATATATTGCATTTATACTATATGTATGTTATATGTATACTAATGTTAGGCCAAATATATTCACATATAATAAAATGTAAATAGTTTAACTTAAAATAATAATTTGCCAACATTCATGTAATGCACAATGTTCATAAAATATTAATAAAATATGCAATAGGCGTTGATATATTAATAGGAATATTTAATTATTATTACAGGCAAATTATATATTAAAATATTCATATATAATTAATAATTGATTGTACACAATAATAAAATGATACAGCGTAGTTTGGTTGCAGGAGTGAACCGCGGGCCTTTACGCAGGGTTTATTTGTATTTTTCTTTACGTACGCGTTTTCTCGGAGCGTTACGGTAGCTCGCGCTGTTGTGGTTGAACTTCCCGAGCGCTCAGCTGACTCGAGAGGAGGACTTGTCGCGCGCGCACACACACACACACACACACACACACACACACAGCCGGGGAATCATGGCGGCGGAGATCCACTCGAGGCCCCAGAACTCCAGACCAGTTCTGCTCAACAAGATCGAGGGCCACAGCGACGGCGTGAACGCGGCGGTGCTGATCCCGAAGGAGGATGGAGTTATCACGGTCAGCGAGGACAGGTACACCCGCGCCGGTGCATACATCAACACATGACAATTCACTCTCTCTCAACACTTGGTTGATTCATTAATTCGGCTGTTTAATTCTTAAGGAACGTACATGTTTATTCTCTTACAACAAGTACAATGGCGGTACCACGATAATGTCAGATTACAGTGATATAAGTACTACAGTACTAAAAGATTACCATGTTTCTATAGTGTACTTCTATTGCACAAGTCCAAAACATCATGGTGCTGTTTGTTTTTTAGTGTTAAGACTTGACATACTTATTGTTGCTTAAAACTTGGTTTTGGTTTCAGATTTGAACTATTGAGTTATTATGAATTACCAGGTTAATCCTAGTTTTTTGTAGTCTAGTAGAAAACCACATGCAGTTATTGTTATTAGAGTAAAACTGTGGTTGGTATTCGTCACAATGTGACCACAAATCAAAATCACTGATTCTTACAACTTTACACAGTTTGAATGAGATCTTGTGTTCATTTATTTTGGTGGTTTGTCTCAGACTTTGAACTGTGATATCAGTTTACAGGCCAAAATACTATATATGATTTATTACAGCTAGGGATTATTGTAGTTATTGTTGTGGTAGCTTGATATTAAGTTATAATTAAAAATAATCTTACACTATTTGAAGGAGATCCCAATGACCAATTTTATGCCATTTTTTGGCATAAAAGGTGGATTACCTTAGTAAAAATGTTTTCTTGTTTACAATAATGGATATTGTCTTATTGATGATATTTGGAGCTTTGTTGCTTACATGGTTTTTATGTGGAAAAACTGCTTGGGAATGCATCTTAAACCAGTCTAAGGAGGTTAAATGGTCTTTTTCATGGTTTTAGAGGGGTTTTGGCTATTCATCAGCTGGGAGACCAGCTTTAAAGTCCAGCAAAGCACCTTACGCTGGTTGAAGCAGGGCTGTTGCTTAAAGGGGTCATATGATGTGATTTCAATTTTTCCGTTCTCTTTGTGAAAGCGAAACTACTTTGTTTGGTCTTCCAAAAGAGGACGATATCGCTTCGTCATGCCTAGAGCTGATCCGTGCTGGTCGCTGAGGGAATACATCAACTTTGCGCTGTGGATCGCCGGATCGGCTTTCACCGTGAACGAAGCGGAGTCCAGCCCGGGGTCGTCACATATGGTTGCCGCAAGCCCTCCGGACGCACCTTCGTCAAATCTGCCGGCCGCGCCGTTCTCAAGCCCGCCCTGTGTGAAGCTGTGTTTCGTTGTGAAAGCAAAACTACTTTGTTTGGTCTTCCAAAAGAGGACACGACTAGAAATCAGTGGTTAAGTTGTATTTACAACACTGTTCCAGAACACTTCAACCCAAATATTCAGATGTGTGCAGC
>NW_015505253.1:3226795-3227088 GCF_001515645.1 Sinocyclocheilus grahami | reverse complement strand
CGGATCGGCTTTCACCGTGAACGAAGCGGAGTCCAGCCCGGGGTCGTCACATGTGGTTGCCGCAAGCCCTCCGGACGCACCTTCGTCAAATCTGCCGGCCGCGCCGTTCTCAAGCCCGCCCTGTGTGAAGCTGTTTCGTTGTGAAAGCAAAACTACTTTGTTTGGTCTTCCAAAAGAGGACACGACTAGAAATCGGTGGTTAAGTTGTATTTACAACACTGTTCCAGAACAGTTCAACCCAAATATTCAGATGTGTGCAGCGCATTTTATGGAGGACTGTTTCCTGATCCTGG
>NW_015505253.1:3212337-3226704 GCF_001515645.1 Sinocyclocheilus grahami | reverse complement strand
TAAAAAGACAGTATAAGTCATTATAATCCGTAATTATGTCCCCACTGGATGCAATGAATGCCTCGTTTATAATGGGTTTTAATGTTTTTGAATCATCGCTCATCACAGTATGGTGAGGGGTGTAACATTTCCGTTTCAGAAAGGCGGGGCATAGAGGAGAAACAATAATGTACAGTATGTGGAAAATAATGTGTTTTTTGAGCCTTAAACCTCATAAACATTTCTTTACACAAAACAATATTCTTTTTATCGACATCATATGACCCCTTTAAGTTCCTCTCAGGATGAACACACAAGTGTTTGCTTTGTTTCTGCAAGGCTTGAGATCACGTCTGATGTCGCCATGCATTTCAACGGACTCGTCTCAATGTTTCAAAAGAGTGACTTCCATTCAAGATAGGATTTAAACATCTTTTTAAATGCTAAACAGGAGAATCGAACTCAGACGGCCATTAAGTGCAGCTTAAAGATTAGCAGGAGTTCAATTAGTTTGAGAAGCAGATCTAAAGGAGATATTTTGGTAAAGAGAGAGTTTCTTTCCAGAGCAGTTTAAAGATCAGATCTTATTTGTGCTGTCAGAATCATTCGTATAGTTAGTGTATGTAAATGAACAGGCTTTGCTTCTAAGGATGGGATTTTTTGGCATCTAAATGTTGTTTACATTTGAAACATTCTGGTTTTGGCAAGACTGCTGACTGATGAGGCGTTTTTAACAACTCTGGACAAGACAAGACCGTGTTAGTGGAGATGCATATGGGGTGGTGTGCTTAATGAGAGCAGATGCACAAACTTTGCAAAATATGATACGCTTGAGATTTTAGCAGGAACTGAAACTGAAGGAATTGAGATTTCAGCTGCTCTGGGGACACGTGTGTTTCTGTGCATGACCGTCACACTTCAGAGGGTTATTTTCATTAGTTTTTTTATATTATGTTAGTTATTTTTTATTTGTATTTTAATATAACGTTATTTTTATATCTGTATTTCATATAATATCTTACATTTAATTAAAAAAAAAATCTGTTGACGTGTGTTTCTGTGCATGACCATAACACTTCAAAGGGTTATTTTTTTATATTATTATATTTTTTATATTATATTAATGTTTTTTATTGTATTTTTATGAATCATTATTTTTTATATTTTTCATATATTTTATTCTGTTTTTATTTATTATATTATATTAAATTCTATGTATTTCATATAATATGAAAAATTATTATATATTTGTATTGATTTGCATGTTGTATGTTTTATAACTTTTTTTTTTCTTTCAGGACGATTCGAGTTTGGCTGAAGCGGGACAGTGGACAGTACTGGCCCAGCATCTACCACACGGTGTCCTGTGAGTATCATTTCCCCGAAAAAATGAAAATCACATAGTTTTTCATCTCAAATATAGCGAGAGCAGGTTTGACGTGCATGACATGGTGAATGTTACCAGTTGCAGCAAGTAAATTAACCAAAATAAAAATAATTCATTCTTACCACACAGTGTTCACGTGCAGATGTATGGTCGCTATGGTAACTCTGTTACCATAGCAACCATATCACCTCTTCATATCTCGCATATATTCCCTGGTGTCATCAGTAAGTGTACATTTTTAATATGCCGTTGCTCTTTTTGTTTGAGCAGCTTGTCATGTCAAATTCCAACTGGAGCTGTGTTTGAGAGTAATAAATTGAGAAAATGAGGAGTGTTGAAAAAAATAGCTCTGAAACTGTTATTTATACAATGTAATAGTATTTATTTGTTTTTGTTTTTATTCGTTTTTGTTTTAGTATTTTCGGTTATAATTTAATTTTTTGAATTTTTGTCATTTTTATTAGTTGCAATAACAACTAATTAGTATTAGTTGCTTTTTTAAACTTATTTTTATTTCAGCTTTAGTAATTGTAGTAATTCAATTTCAACTTACTTATTTCAGTTAGTTGTGTGGGCAACATTTCTAATTTTCATTTACGTTTTTCATCTAATATTTGTTATTTTTATATTAAACTAAAAGAAAGATTTAAAAAAAAAAATTAGGTGTTAGTTTTTAAAACTAAAAGGCATTTTTTCGAATGTTTAATTTTTAGTGAAGTTTGTTTTTCAGCCAATATTTATATTTTAGCACTATTTCAAATAAAGAAAAAAAATAGTTGCAGTTATTCATTTTTAGTTTTTAAAACTAAAAAGGCAACATTTCTAATTTTCATTTAAGATTTTTTTATCTAATGTTTAAAAAAATATTTTTAATAATTTAGTTTTTCATCTAAAATGAAAAAATCTGTATTTTTAATCATTTAAATGTGAATCATTTAATAGTAGTTTTATTTGTAGTTAACAATAACAACACTAGTTAGACACAGATGGTTTTTTTGCTGCCGTCAGTAGCACAGATTGACACACTTCACCTTTGTGCTGCAGAAATCTGTGATGAAGTAGTTCAAGTCTTTGTGTTTGTGTCCAGCTCCGTGCTCCTGTGTGTCATATCACCATGAGAGCAGGCGGATCTTCATCGGCCAGGACAATGGGGCTGTTGTGGTGAGTGTCACTGTATCGCCCTCCTGAGGGCCAAAGTGCTTCCAAATCTTCAATGTTTTTTCTCTGTCTCTTGCCTCGTCATACACTTATTTATATATATATATATATATATATATATATATATATATATATATATATATATATATATTATATATTACACTCAAAAATGAAAATTTTCCCATAATAGACTTGCTTTATATATATATATATATATATATTAAATAGTTCACTCAAAAATGAAAATTTTCCCATAATTGACTTGCTTTCATGTGATTCCCAACCTTAGTTTTTTTCTGTGAAGCCCAAAATGAGATGTTTAGCAGAAGTCTTTTCTGCTCACCATGGCTGCATTTATTAGATCAAAAATACAGAAAAAAATGGAATATTGTGAAATATTATTACAATTTAATAAGAATTGTTTTCTATGTGAATATATGTTCAAATGTAATTTATTTCTGTGATCAAAGCTGTATTTTCAGCATCATTACTCCAGTCTTCAGTGTCACATGATCCTTCACAAATCATTCTAATATGCTGTTCAAGAAACATTTCTGATTATTATTACCAAAATTTTCATATCGGTGCATCCCTAATTATTATCAATGTTGAAAACAGCTTCATATTTTTGTGGAAACCGTGATACTGTACATTTTCATAGGATTCTTTGATGAATAGAAAGTTCAAAAGAACAGCATTTATTTGAAATAGAAATCTTTTGTCACATTATAAATGTCTTTACTCTCACTTTTGATTAATTTAATGCATCCTTGATGAAAAAAGTATACATTTATTTTTTTTAAATCATGCCGACCCTAAACCTTTAAACAGTATTTTATTTACAGTAGGATCAATAGAGGGTGTAATATGGTGCATAAATACTAGTACTTTTTTTGTCCTTTTTGTGTCTTGAATGCCTGATCAGTGTATAAAAAATAGCACTGTGAACACTGTCTCATTTTGTGTTTCGCAAAAGGTTGAAAGTCATCTGAGTTTGTGACCACATGAGGGTGCGTAAGTGGATAAACTGAGCCATTGTGTCATTTTTCTGTAATGTTCTTTCAGGAGTTCCTCATCTCAGAAGACTTCAACAAAATGAACCATGTCAAAACATACCCAGGTAAAACCAGAGGCTTGTGGCGTCATTTCCATTAGTGTACTAACACACTTTAGACGAAGGGTTGGATTTCCCTTCCAGCAGAGCTGAAGTGTGTTTGTAAGACACATGTGCTCTTTGTCCCCTGGGTGTGTGTGTGTGTGTGTGTGTGTGTGTGTTTCCTTGAGAGAGAAACACACACACAGACACACACTCTACTTACTTTGGCCCCACCCGATCACTTGAGGATCATTTGCGTCATTTCCATTAGTGTACTAACACACTTTAGACGAAGGGTTGGATTTCCCTTCCAGCAGAGCTGAAGTGTGTTTGTAAGAAACATGTGCTCTTTGTCCCCTGGGTGTGTGTGTGTGTGTGTGTGTGTGTGTGTGTGTGTGTTTCCTTGAGAGAGAAACACACACACAGACACACACTCTACTTACTTTGGCCCCACCCGATCACTTGAGGATCATTTGTTCTTTCCCAGCATGCCCTGGGGCTCAGAGTCCCATGTGAGCTCTCACTGGACACACACTCACACACAAGATGATTACGAGTGGATGAGTCAGAGCGGCTCTGGAAAATATGTCTAGAGAAAACTACAATGCCAGGAAAGTGTGTGTGAGAGAGACCATATTCCGACCAATAACTGTAACGTGTATGAAATAGTTTGCCTTTTGAATTGCATGTGGTATTGTTTCTTTCTGCTATAATGCAGTAATATTGTTAGTTCCACACACACACCATGACATCATCAGATAATGACACCATCTCACAAACATCTCAACGCGGAAAACTCTCTGTCTGAGGACATGAAGCAGGTCACAAAAGTGTGTGTTTGTGTGCTGGATCTGAATGATCCGCATAATGTGCAGAACAACAGAGCGCGCTCGTGTAATACTGTATCCCACAATGCAGTGTGCTCGCCTGCGTCTTCTGTTTCCAGTGTAGCAAATCAGAAGGAAGAATAAAAAAGAAATACATACTTGGACTGCTGAAGGTTTAGACATTTGAGAATTAATTAAAATGCTGCATTAATTTTTTACGATTAAGCATGCATGCAAATCATTGCTATTTTAATACTTTTATTCATATTTCCAATTAGCTTTTATTTTTAGGATTCTTTTAAATTTGTGTTCAGTTTTTGGCCATTTTTGTTTTGTTTTGTTCTGTTTTTTAGTAACACTTTGGAATAAGTATACATTAGTTAGCATGAACTAACTTATAAAAAATAATTAATCTTAGTTAATATTAATTTTAATATTTACTAATACATTATTAAAATCAAACAATTATTTATTGGACCTGATCTAACATGAACGGTTGTATTTTTTTTATTAACTAATATTAATGAGAATTAATAAATACTGTAACTGATGTATTTAGTCATTGCTAGTTAATGTTAGTTCATTCTCTAATTGTTAACTAATGGGACCTTATTGTAAATGTTATCATTTTTTATATTGCTTTTTAGTTTTGATTTATTTACAGTGGGGGAAAAAAGTATTTAGTCAGCCACCAATTGTGCAAGTTCTCCCACTTAAAAAGATGAGAGAGGCCTGTAATTTTCATCATAGGTATACCTCAACTATGAGAGACAAAATGAGAAAAAAAATCCAGAAAATCACATTGTAGGATTTTTAAAGGTGTTAGTTTTAGTTCAGTTTAATTTTAATTTCAGTAATTTTAGTGCTTTAAATTAATTTCAGTTAGTTGCCAAGGCTACATTTCAAATCTCTGTTTAGTTTTAGTTTTTTTTTTTTTTTTTTTTCAAAATATTATGACTTATTTTATATCAGCTTCAATTCAATTAACAAAAATGTTTTTAAATGGTTTTAATTGACGACGGTAACCCTGGTGCAAATGAGGTCATGTGAAAATGTAGCGCGCTACTGTTTATCATGCATATTGCATGATAGTTTCACATACTATTAAAAAGAAAACCTAGTATGCAGTATATACTTTTTTTTTTTTACTTTTGAACATTGATCTTCAGCGTGTGTGTGTGTGTGTGTGTGTGTGTGTGTGTGTTTGCAGCTCATCAGAACCGTGTGTCGGACCTCATCTTCTCTCTGGAGAGTCAGTGGGTGATCAGTACAGGTCATGATAAAAGCATCAGCTGGATGAGCACTCACAGCGGCTCTATGCTGGGACGCCACAGCTTCGGCTCATGGGCTTCCTGTTTACAGTATCCTTCACTTCAGTCTCTCTCTTGAGAATTATTTGAAAGCATTTTTACATTTTATTTATGCTTCTGTTGCTTTGTGCAGGTAGTGTAACTGAAAATTAAGTCGAATGTACAGTTCAGCTCATGAATATGAATAGTCTTTTAAACATTTGATACCAATAATCTTGTCAAATCTCATGAAATAGCAGATTCATTATGCATTTTAATGAACTGGCAAATGTTTCCATGTTATAAACTGTCAAAAGGTTTTTGTTATTATTTCTTGACTACACATAGATATGATAAGGATACCCAGCATGCCTTTGTGGGAGATAGTTCAGGTCAGATCACTCTGCTGAAGCTGGACGAACAGACGTGTTCTGTCATTACTACACTAAAGGGACATGAAGGTAAGACAGCATACACGTTTACTATTTATGTGCTATCATACTATTCACGTTACTCTATGTATATAAAGCCTGATTGGAAAGCTGAAATTGTTTTAGTATTTTGCCATAATCTTTTGTTATTATTTTGTAAAATATTAAAAAATAATAAATAAATACTTATAATATTTTATAGTATTACAGTTAAATCATGAATATATGAAGAGTTTGGTTCCAAAACGCCAAAATCAGTATTGTATCTGGTCGGTACTGAAAAGTCCATTTTTAATTTTACGCAAAATGCGATATCCGCCGAGTTATTCTGTCATGTTTTCTCCCTTTCTTTCCAAACTGCGACGAACGCCAGTCTCCCTTCTCTGCAGAATGCAATATATCCACTCAACCAATCACAGCGCACCATTCCACGCACTGTAAACAGTAACAACCAATCACAGCGCACCATTCCACGCACTCCTAGACAGTAAAACCAATCACAGCGCACCATTCCACGCACTCTTGTCAGTGTAAGTGTTTTTATTAATGCCATTAATGTTTTTTTTATTAATACAGCGTATAGCACTAGTCAACTAAATTAATGTAACATGGCGAAGATGAATGCACTTTTGGAAGTTGAATGTAAGGGAAATGTCATTTTGGAATTTCTATTTTGTATGTTCATGATGACATTTTATTTTATTGTTGTAATTAATTAATAGCATTAACAAGATGACCCGTTGAATTCATTTTGGGAGCGATGACTGATTGAATGTATTTTTAGTTCAGTGCCTGTATGTAAGATTAGTATATGACCAAGTTCAGAGGCTGTCATATGTGGATCAGCTTACTATGTTACTATGTTTCAATATGAAAAATAACTTATATTGAGTCAATGGATTTATTGCATTTTGGAAAAAAAAAAAAACCTGTCATGAATTTATTGCATTTTGGGGGGAAAAAATTATAAAATTTTATAATAAATCTTTGAAAATCAAAATCTGGATTTGAATTTTTAATGTTATTATAACCTAAAACAAGACCCTTATGGGGTTCATTTTGCAATAATGACCGTTTAACTGCACATTTATCTCCTTATTTCATAGATGTTTACCAAATAAGGAAATAATTGAACATGAATGATTGATTTGAGTTTGAATTATTCTATTATTTGAGATTAAAGAGTGACGTAAATGTTTGGGGTCATTTAATAAATAATACTTTTATTCAGCCAAGATGCATTAATTTAATCAAACGTGAAGATGTTTGTAATGTTACAAAAGATTTCCATTTCAAATAAATGCTGTTCTTTTGAACCTTCTATTCATAAAAGAACTCTTAAAAAATAAAATGTATCAAATTCTCCACAAAAGTATGAAGCAGCACAACTGTTTTCAACACTGATAATAATTCTTGAGCAGCAGATCAGCATATTAGAATGATTTCTGAAGATCATGTGACACTGAAGACTGGAGTAATGATGCTGAAAATTCGGCTTTGATCACAGAAATAAATTACATTTTACAATATATTCAAATAAAAACAGCTATTTAAAACTGTAATAATAATATTACTGTTTTTACTGTATCCAATAAATGCAGCATTAGTGAGCATAAGAGACTTTATTCAAAAACATTAAAAACATCTTTCGACCCCAAACTTCTGCATATATAGGGTGTGTATATATATGACAGTCAGTCATTCTCTCTTTGTGTCAGTGAGAAGGTCCAGGCGCTGCGGTATCTGCCGTTGACCCATCAGCTGGTGTCCTGCTCTTCCGATGGAGGAATAACAGTGTGGAACATGGAGACATCACGAGAAGAGGTGCTAAATAATTATAAATTCTTTATTAATACTAATGTAGTACAAGCTCAGATAGACTTGCTGGTCAAAGAGGAAGTTGTCTCTCACACGCACTCCAATATTAGAGCGTATGATTGAACGAGTCCATGGCCAAACTGTCTAATCATGAAGCAGTGACGAACTTTCTTGTCGTCGCCATGGCAACTTCTGCGTCAGTCATCAAAGTCACATCCATCTCTATGGTGACAGGAAAGCTACTCGTTCTCGAAATTTCATGGAGACGTACGTTATCTCTCTCTCTCTCTCTCTCTCTGTAACTCTTTCTTTCAGGCTCCGCAGTGGCTGGACAGCGATTCCTGTCAGAAATGCGGACAGCCATTTTTTTGGAATATAAAGCAGATGTGGGACACTAAGACCTTGGGGCTCCGACAGGTACTGAGTGCAACAGTACGGTTAAAAACATAAAGATTCGAATCGGTTTGACATCATGTCTTCATAAACATTTTGATGATATTTTGGTTTTATTTTAGCCTGTTACGCATCTGCACTTTTAAGTTGTCTTAAAGGAATAGTCCACCCAAAAATGAAAATTTGCTGAAAAATGAACTCGCCATCATCAGGCCATCCAAGATGTAGATTAGTTTGTTTCTTCATCAGATTTGGAGAAATGCAGCATAACGTCACTTGCTCAGCAATGGATGCTCTGCAGTGAATGGGTGCCGTCAGAATGAGAGTCTAAACAGCTGATAAAAACATCACAATAATCCACACCACTCCAGTCCATCAGTTAACATCTTGTGAAGTGAAAAACTGAGCGTTTGTAGGAAACAAATGCATTAAGACATTATAACTTTAAACCTTCACTTCTGTCCAAAATACGAGTCCATAATCTGTAATAACGCTTCCTCCAGTGAAAAGTCCATCTCCTGTTGTCTCTCACATCAAAATCCACCAACATATTTGTTTAAGGCTGTTTTGAACTATTTTTGCTTGGAAACAGTGCTTGATCTGTGCAGATTTCTCTATTGATTCAGACGAGAGTCACTCGTTCACTGGAGAAAGCATCATTATGAATAGAGGACTCGTGTTTTAGCCAGAAGTTAAGTTTGCAGTTAAAAATGTCATAACAATGGATTTGTTTCTTACAAACACACATCTTTTGGCTTAACGAGTTAACTGATGGACTGGAGTGGTGTGGATTACTTGTGGATTACTGTGATGTTTTTATCAGCTGTTTGGACTCTCATTCTGACGGCACCCATTCACTGCAGAGCATCCATTTCTGAGCAAGTGATGCAATGCTACATTTCTCCAAATCTGATGACGAAACAAACTCATCTACATCTAGGATGAGTACATTTTCAAAAGATTTTTGGGGTAAATATTCTTTTAAGGAAGTATCTCATGATGTGCTGCCCATGTCATTTCCTGTCCTCAGCATCACTGCAGGAAGTGTGGTAAGGCGATCTGTGGGAAGTGTAGTTCTAAACGCTCCACATACCCCATCATGGGCTTTGAGTTCCAGGTGCGCATGTGTGATGACTGCTACGACACAATCAAAGAGGAAGAGTGAGTTATTTCGCCTCTTCCGTTTGTTTCTGTGTTAATACATCAGATGATTTTTCTTATTCTTGTGTATTTGCATTTGCGTGTTGCAGTCGGACTCCTCTGGCTACGTTTCATGAAGGGAAGCACAGCATTGCTCACATGGACATGGACCCGAGCCGAGGACTGATGGTCACCTGTGGGAGTGATCGAGTTGTTAAGGTCTTGATCTCTTATGTTCTTGTATTTTAGTTACTGTAAATAGCATATCATCATATAATTGTTCTGTACTAACACAGTATGTGCATTGTTATATGCATAGATTATTTACTACATTTGTCACACTGTTCAGTATATGAACAGATCACACTGCATGGAACATCATATCCTACAATTCTCTGCAATTAACATTTTTCACAATGAAAGAAATAATATCAGCCATGATTTTTGATATCTCTCCTCTCCTCCCTGACTTGATTATTTGATTGAACAAATTTGTGACAAAATTGCATTAAAAATGGAAAAAAGAAAATAATAATAATAAATAAAACAAGCTTTATATTTCAAATGTGATTATAATGAAAAATCATTATTGTTTTCAGTAAAAATGTTCAAATCAAAATTCAGCTCAAATTAAAATTAAAAATTTTGCCATGGCAACTAACTGAAAAAAAACCCTCAGTTTAATTTGAGTACTGAAATTGCTAAAAGTAAAATTGAAATATTGATTAATTTAAGCTATGTAGACATATTTAATTTTTTTTTAAATGACAAAAGCACAACAAAATTACTACAAGTTAGACTAACATTTTATTGTAAACTGAAAATATAAAAAAATATATATTAATAAATACTATAATATATAAATAGTACTAAAATAACACTGCTAGTAAGACATAATAGTGAAACATTAATGTTGCCATGGCAACTAACTGAAATAAGTTCAAGCTGAATTACTAAAACTGAAATGAAACTGCATAAAGCTGTTTAGAAGTATTTAAAAATAATAGTAAATAAATAATAAAAATGACAAAAGCACGTAAAACAATTTCTCAAATAAAAGGGAAAACTGCAAATATAAAATAGGTCATTCAAACTATTATTAAATACTATAATCGATTATGAATATAATACTCAAATAATACTTCTAGTGTGTCTCAGAGTATACTGTGCCGTATGCAGTAAGCTATTCATATTACCTTTAGCATGAAACAGATGCAGAACAAATTCAAACCCAATAAACTCAAAAGGAATTCATTTATTCATGATTTCACATTTGTTCTGATTGTGAAGAGTGAAGTCTTCTCCGTGCTGATGGTCTGATTGGTCTTTGTGCAGATCTGGGACATGACGCAGGTGGTGGGCAGCAGTGTAGCGGCGGGATTCTCTCCTCGCTGATTGGCTGTTTCTGAAGGCCCACACTCCGCCAACAGAGATCATGGAAACGCTCACCTACCTGTCTAGCTCTCTCGTCCTTCAGCTGTGGAGTCTGTGCAAAACGGACACTTCAACGCGGTTTATGTGAATGTGTGTGTCGTTGGGATGCTCCTTGATTTTATGAATCAGACGTTCATGTCTCTTATGAGGTATGATGACCTGGATTTAAGCAAACATGAACTCAAGGTACTTCTGAAAGCACAATATTTGTGCTCTTTCTGTGTGTTTGTGTGTATATGGCGCTTTGTCACAGACTGAAGGTCTCTGGCTTTTTGTATTTCCTCTATCCAGAAGTACCACTCAAACACAGGAAGTATTCCTTCATCACATCCTGTTTCTTCTTCAGCAATCTTTCTTGTTTATCCATTTGACCCTTTTTGAATTTCAATGCTACTGCTGGTCATAGTAACAGCACTCGTGTTACCATGAAATCATAGTAACAATGGAACATTCCCATACAAACTTGTCGTTTTCCCTCTAAAAATGTCTCTGCAACCCCAACAGTGAAGTGAAGATCGAGTTCAATCTAAGAGACGGACAGGTTCAGGTCAGATAGGTGAGGGACATTAAGTGTAGCATAAAATCCATGGAGCATAGTTAATACAGTAGGGTTCTGTTGTAAAACACTATTTATAGCACTAATTATCGGTTCTCTGTGATTTAGGGACAAATTATAGTATGGAGGCTTGTTTCCGCCATGGGATAAAAAAAAATTCAAAAAGCAATTGCAACGTTTTATCTGACGATTCTGCCTTTTTCTTGCAATTGTGAGTTTATGTCTTAGAATTCTGTTTTTGTTTCTGCCCTAACATAACAATAACCATAACATTTAATCTCACAATTAAATTTTTCGAGCAAATTCCAAATTATAAACACGTAATTGCTCATTTACACATTGCAATTCTGACTTTTTTCCAAAAATTTTGAGTTTGCATTAATTCTGACTTTTTTCTCAATTCTAAATTTACATCTCACAATTCTGTTTTTTTCCCCCTCGCCATTGAATAAAAAGGGTAAATGCGGCTTTTTAATCTCACAATTGTGTGTGTATATATATATATATATATATATATATATATATTTATATATGTATATGTATTTTTTTTCTTCTAAGAATTGCAAGAAAAAAGTCAGAATTGTGAGATATGAATTGTGAGGAAAAAAGTCAGAATTGTGAGATTTAAACAGAATTGTGCGGGAAAAAAACGGCAGAATTTGTAAGATTAAAAAGTTGCAATTACCTTTTTTTTATCCCATGGTTGAAACAGACTTTCATATTAAAGTGATGTTTATCCCAATAATTGTCAACATTTACAACACTTACTTGTGTCTTTCCAAAACTCTAGATCACTTGCTTTCTTCTGTGGAACAGAAAATTAGATGTTTACCAGAATGTTGATGCTGCTCTTTTTTTATACACTGGAAGTGAATGAGGACTGAGGCTCCAACAAAGCATCCTAAAATTAGTCCATACAACTTGTTTACTATATTACAACTCTTCTGAATCCCTATAATAGCTTCTACAAACCAAAATTGACAAAAATGAACAATAAAAATAGTCTTTAAGACCTGTGCGCGATATTAATTGTTCTATATTCCAACAAATTGTTTCTTCTCATTAGCATAATCTAATGTGCCAGTTTGCAATATTTCTTGCTGATGTCAAACCTGACAAATAGACCTTAGGCTGGGTAGTGACGAATGAAAATAAAGCTGTGAGTGACTGAAGTACAGTGCGTTTAAAGGGATAGTTCACCCAAAAATTAAAATTCTGTCATCATTTACTCACCCTCATGTCGTTCCAGTTGCTTTCTTATGTTGAACACAAAAGAAGATATTTTGAAGATTGCTGGTAATCAAAACAGTTGGTGGTTGCCATTGACTTCCATAGTTGGAAAAAAAATACTATGGAAGTCAATGGCAAACACCAACTCTTTGATTACCAGCACTCTTCAAAAATATCTTCTTTTGTGTTCAACGTGTTCGGAACAACGTGTGAGTAAATTATGACAGAAATGTCGTTTTGGGTGCACTTTTTCTTTAAATAGTTATTTCTTTCAAAAAGTCTTCAGATTCAAGCTGTGGCATGTGAAGAAATTGACGCACAGCTCACAACTAACGTCACATTGGCCAATGAGAAGAGAGAATTCTAACCGGTTTACAAACATTATAACTGACCAGTGCTGTTTGTTTTACTTTAGTTCTTTAGTTTAGTTCTTTTCGTCTGTCCGGACTTTCTCTCAGTCGTTCTCCCTCGTTCATTGTCTTTCCCAGTTCTCTGTTCCTTGCACTGAATTGCACAGTCTGTGTGTGTTCATGATCTGACGGTACAAATGGCATCTGTGCGAGTGTTTGCATTAAATGGCTGGTTCGTGCCTGTGTAAAGCGCTTGCTCGTTTCGATATGCGTCCCATTCCGAGCTTTGTAAATAATTGCATTCCCATTCATAAGATTTTGTAGCTGATTTACCTAATTTAATGTAAAAAATCAAACGGGATGTGAATGCAAGAAGAGCTGTTGAATGCAGTGACGTCACAGAAAGCAGGTTTTCTATGACGTCGTTGTTGTGTGTGACATCATTTTTGTGTCGTTTAATTGGAAAAATTTGCAAAATTTGACAAGAATGTCGCGAGATTCATCCCGGAAAGATTTAATGTCAATTTTGTTGCGAGTTATGTGCCTTGACAACTATTTTACTGAAACTGACGCTTCAGGGAGTCACACTGTTTTGCCGATATCGCGGTTCAGTTTAACCACCATGTAAAATCACACAAACTGTCTTCTTTATCTTCAGCCGTTGAAAACATTGTAAAGTTCAACACGCTTCTAATGATCAAACCCTAAAACTGTAAATAACTCTAAATGACTTTGAGACCTGTTTTTCTGTGCTTTTTTCTAAAACTTACTTTACTTCAGTAGTTCAGTAATGAAGTATTATTCTCTCTATGTATACAAAGTTGAGTTCAAACAGCTGTATTTTTCATATAAAACTCTTCTGCCGCGAATATGAAAACTGGCGTAAGTCTTAATGATGACTGTAGTTTCAGTCGGATTGAACGAAATATTACAATAAAGATCTAAGCTGTATCTCATGCAAGAGATGTAGTTCTTCTGGTCATTTAATTGCATGTTAAAGTTGTTTTTTGTTTTTAACGCTTTCGGTGAATTCTAAGGGAAATGGTGATGGAAATTTGTAAAATTGGAAGAAAAAATTATATTGCAATGCTTTTGCATTCGCTCACATATAAGTATTGCATGAGCTCGTAAAACTGATAATGGAAAACTGGTAAATATTAGCACACAATATAATTTTACAGTAAGAATTAAACTTTTAATAATTGCCATAAAAATATAACAATGCAAATCTTAATATATGTATATCATGTGGGGGGGGGGGGGGGGGGGGCCTCCCCCC
>NW_015505253.1:3199804-3212101 GCF_001515645.1 Sinocyclocheilus grahami | reverse complement strand
ATTTTTTTTTGATGTGGGGGGGGGGGGGGGGGGGGGCGCACACACACCAGTGTTATTTTAGGATCTTTGAGCTATTATTATAGTTTTATTAATATTTAGATTTTTTTTTTGCTTAGAAGTTTTAGTAATTTATTTCTCTTTTTGCCTTTTTTTTTAATTATTATTATTTTTTATATATATGTCTGTAGTTTTTATTTCATTTTCACTTTAAGTGAAAATTAGAAATTATGTCTTGAAAACATGGAATATACTTTTTATATTTTATTTCAGTTCATTTTTTATTATATTTCATTTGATCATTTTTATTAAGTAACTAATTTTTTGTAAAGATTTTTGTTAAATATAATAACCCTGACATACACAACACACCTTCAAAGGCATTTATTAAAGTGTCAAAGTACAGTCATAATTAATCATTAATAACCCAGTCTATATATGTAGAAATGTAATCAAATGTTACTATCAGAACAAATACAGATAAAAAAAAACACACACACAACAAAAAAAACACTCCACATCACGTCCTCATTCTCTGGAACATCAGGTGACACTATCAAACCAAAGAAACGTCCAATCACAGGCCTCCAAAAACAGGAAGTGTCCTTTTCAGTCAGATTCCAGTGCTGCACCAGGTGATTGGCTGTGAGTGAGTGATTGACAGCTGGGGTGACTCCGGTCAGAACGGGTTCCCACCTGATTGACCTGATTCGCTGGAGTCACCGACACAGTGAGAGTGAGGATGCACTGTGATTGGCTGAGATTGATCACATGGTGTCAGAACGAGCTGTTGGAAAAGAGCGATTCCTGCGTTTGATTTGACCAATGAGAGGAGAGAACTGAAATGTACAAGGAAGCAGAACAGGAAGTAGTCATTGAGGTAAAAGACAAACATATTTAAGCATTTATTGAGCATATCAGTCGTTCACACCTTCAAACTTTCTGAGTTCTGGAGGACATTTAATCTACAGCTAAAAGTCTGTTGTGAGACTGTGAGTACATTCACACGGCTTTATGGGTGAGGCTAATGTGTCTAAACTGTTAAAATATGTTGTGTATTAGTTAGTGTTCTCCATCTATATGAGTTTCTTTAGTGAGGCTGGAAACTTTTGGCCAGATCCTCCATGACGCTCATGAATTTCTGATCTTCCAGCTGTGAACTGCGCGTCCAGGCCAAGGGAAGATGAGCCGACACCATCTGCCGATCTAATGCATGTAAAACACAAAGACAAAAGGATGTTTAACACATGAAATCCACCCAAATTCATCAGGAGAAATAATTCATTTTGCCTGAAGAATCAATAGAGAGCAGGTTGTTAATTGATGAAATATGCCTCTGTAGAAGCCATGTGTCTGATTTCCACCCAATTCCAGTTGAAGAACTGCACTACCCATCATCCTCGAGCAAGACCACCAATCAGAGAAGTCACTGTTACCATGGAAATGACAATCAAGATCACAACAGTGAGTGTTTGCAGTTGCCAAGTAACCTTTCATGTCTGCATATCATAAAAACAACATGCACAAGAAATCAGAACTGTACTGGTGCACAAATAGGGGTTTTGCAACAATTCATTCTTAAGTTAGTAGTTTTGGTCTACCAGTTCTGAATACATGGCTACATATGTGCATAAGATATTTATGAAAAAAAAAAAATATATATATATATATTTTTTTGTCAGGACCACTATCGTCAAAGATGATTGACAATTAGCATACTCCCTGCGCATCCATGCAGCCTAGCATGAATGAGAGCAGGGAGAGCAGCGATAACCCCACAGGGTAAACAGAACAGAACCAACATAAATGTATTGCAGATATTGTTAAAGTTCAATAATTTTATGTACACTTTTTAGAATTAGTCTGATTCAAAGGAGAATCAGAAGGCTGAATCCCGACTGACAGAGGAGGAGCTGGGGATGGAGGAGGGTAATTAGCTATTGAGCAACGTGAAAACTGCTGATAATACCGAGGGACCTTATATATGAATGCTTAGATAGGTGTCGTATTCCTATAGGTAGATGGGGATCAGCTGATGAGAGCTGGACTAACGTGACCTGCCAGAACTAACACTTACGCTTGAGAGAGATATATATATATATTCTTTTCTTTTTTTTTCTCCAGGAATTGGTTAATTTTGTATGGAAGCCAGTTTCCGCCACTGAATAAAAAATAAAACAAGGTAATTGCGACTTTAGAGTGAAAAATTTAAGGGGGTCTGAATACTTTCCGTACCCACTGTATATGTAACATTGGAAATGTTATTTGACAAATCAGCAATGTCAAACTTGTAGGTAAATATGTAAGTCTGGTGGAAACTGCATGTTTTAGGTTATGTATTTTTTGCTGTTTTTTTTAAATAAAAAGATTCCATGTAGCTTTTTGAAAATGCATCTATGCACGGTTTAAATTAATGATATAAAAAACTGTGCATTTGCAATTACTCGGCGTGTCGACCCATCCGGGGTGCATCACAGAGAAGTGGATGTTGGGGTGAGCTTTAGCAAACTGCTCCGTCATCACCACCTGCTGCCTCTGAAACACAAAGAAAGAAGTACATAGAAGGCATTTCTGATAGCACGAGAATCACTGACATTATAAACAGTTACTGAAGTCAGTGAAACAGTAAAGTCTTGAATATTTTTACAGTAATTTTACGCTACTGTTTAAAAGTTTGGGGTCAGTAGGATTTTTTGGGGACAGAAATTAGTACTTTTATTCAAGCAAGGGTACATTAAATTTATCAAAAGGGACAGTAAAGACCTTTCCATTTCAATTAAATTCTATTCTTTTCATTAAAGAATCCTGACAAAAATGTATCACTGTTTCCACAAAAATAAGAGGCAGCATAACTGTTTTTTAACATTGATAATAATCCAAAATGTTTCTTGAGCAGCAGATCAGAATATTAGAATGATTTCTGAAGATCATGTGACACTGAAGACTGGAGTAATGATGCTGAAAATTCAGCTTTGATCACAGAAATAAATTATATTTTAACATATATTCACATAGAAATCAGCAATTTTAATTCAGAAATATATCTCACAATTTTTCTGTTTTTACTGAAATTGTAACCAAATAAATGCAGCCTTGAAGAGACTTTGATCGTAAAACTGGAATATCCTAAAAATGTTCAAACTGTAGAGCTGTAATCTACAGTAACAATGAGTGATTAAACTAGCATATGCCATCATAAATAGTTTTTCTGTACAGTATGTGGACACAAGCTTTTTTTCCACTCTCTATGTGAATGTATATATACCTTGTTCTGTGCATACACCATAGTGCCGTCATATCTGCCCCTCTGAGACTGCAGGTTTCCCGTTCGCAGTTTCTGCACCAGCATCCCACCGGATGATACTGTGATCTGAAAGAGAGGAGAGAGAGATGGTGACCGTCTGACCTCCGTCTGTCGCTCTCAGCCTCTGGTTTACTCACCACTCTGGGGTCAGGGCTCTTCTCCAGCAGAGGAATGAGGCTCTTGATGAGGATGTACACGGCTGACGAACACAACAGAGACATCAGGTGAAAACAGTCTGCTAAGGCATTAAAGATGTTATTTATTATAAAGTTAGTAGAAAAGACTTCTAGCCCTGATGAGCTGGTTTTGTTTGTTTGCTTGCTCACTTACCCAGAGAGTTGCTTGCAAAGCTTTTCTCCAAACCCTCACCATTCACCTCCCTCTTAGTCATCATACAGCCGGCGTTATTGATCTGTCACAGTCAATCCAATCAAACAACCAAATGATCATTCCTTCAGTTGGCTGCTAATGCCATTCAAAAAAAATGTCACGTCTGGGGTCAGTAAGATTTGAAAAAAAGTCTCTCATGCTCACCAAGGCTGCTTTTATTTGATCAAAAATAAGGTAAAATTGTGTAAAAAATTATTACAATTTAAAATAGATGCTTTCCTTTTGAATATATTTTAAAATGTAATTTATTCCTGTGATCAAAGCTGTATTTTCAGCATCATTACTCCAGTCTTCAGTGTCACATCATCTTCAGAAATCATTCTAAGATGCTGATTTGCTGCTCAGAAACATTTCTGATTATTATCAGTGTTGAAAACAGTTGTGCTGCTTCATGTTATTGTGGAAACTGTGATACATTTTATTTTTCTTTGATGAATAGAAAGTTGAAAAGAACTCAATTTACAGTATTTGAAATAAAATCTAAATCTAATAGAAATAAATATTTAGTAACAATACAAATATCTTTATCGTCACCTTTGAGCAATATAATGTTCTTGCTGAATAAAAGCATAAATTTCGAATGAAAAATCATACTAACACCAAACGTTTGAGCAATAGTGTATACGCAACATTAAAGCCTCACCAGGACGTTGAGAGTTTTGTACTTTTTCTTAAAAGACTCTGCAAACTCCCACACCTTCTTGGTCTCAGTAAGATCCAAAATATGCACATAGATTTCCTGCAGCCAGACACAGAGGCCGAAGGTCAGGTATTTTACTAGACCATCTTGCATAGGAGACAGACAGCGTGTATAAATAAATGGGTCATTTCAATGATTCAGTGGAGTTTTGTACAAATAGAAACATGCAATCTACTACATTACTCTTCATTAAGCAGCTGCTTTCTCATTTTTTCTGCATGTTCAATGGTGGAAGCCATCTTTGTTACAATCAGCTGCTTTAACTACTAAACTGCAGGCCAACAATCCCAGTCATTCCAATATTAACTCATACTTTGTTTCCAGACTCCTTGACAATCTCTGCCCTGGCTTCTTCTGCTTTGTCCTTGTTCCTGCAGACCATGTGGATGGTACCACCTTGAAGAAGAGGGACAACAGAGGTTACACTGCGACCCAAAAGTGTTTGGAGACTTAAAAATGCTTAGAAATGTTGGAATGTCATTGCTTTAGATAAATGCATAGATGCAGACAAATAAAATGAGATAAAATGCATACATTTAGATAAATGCAGAGCACGAGTACAGCAACCATGAAGAAACGTGAAGGTCTAGCATAATTTGTTTGCAGATTCTGGGTTTTGTTATCTAATGCAATGACATTTGAACATGTTTTTGTTTGACCAATATTTCCAAATAATTGTAAGGGCAACTGTATTCACGCAAACATATGGAAAACATTTGAAGAACATAAGTACACCATGAAACACCAGGTTACTTTCTATTTTCTAATAATTCACACACTTGTTTAAGTTACCAGCCACTGCTGATTTTCTCCAACACGCACCTTTCTTGGCGATGGCCATGGCAGTGGCTTTCCCGATCCCGCTGTTCGCTCCAGTGATCATGAAGGATCGGCCCGCCACTGACGTCTCTAGGTCCTTCTCAACAAAGCTTTTAGACGCTGACAGAAATGCCCCCCTGAGACACACACGTTCAATTAGTCTTGAGATGTCACGGGGTTACCTTCGCACGCACTTCTCAAAACACTGCTAGATGGTTCAGTTAACTAATTAGTTCACTTTTTGCATGCTTTGAACTGTTTGACATCAAACTATTTTAAGATGAAGGACGAGGCAATGGAAGAACCCAGCTAACAAAATTATTTTATAAGAACTTTTTGCCAAGTTATGGAAACATTATTTCTGAATGTTCTCTAAACATTCAAAACATCAATTTTTAAAATGTTTTAAAATGTTTTTTTTTGTCTTGGCAATGTGAACATTAAAGGAACATTTAATTTGATCATTTTACAAATATTATGTGAATGCTACTTCTGAATGTTCTCTGAACATTCTGAAACAAGTAGCAACACTTAAAAAAAAAGTTAGATGAGCATTCAACTAAAACGTTTCAGAAAAAAAAACAATCCATAAACGATGTACAGTTAAGGTTGTTGTGCTAACATTTTGAGAACATTAATAAAGACCCGATAACTTTGAAAATTAATGTTAATGTAACTATTAATGTTACTGAAAGAATGTTTGAGTGAACTTTGAGAGAACCTTGCCAGTATGGTGGGGCAGTTCTGAGAATATTACATTGTCATTTTGCAAACATTACGTTAACGTTAGTTTTGAACGTTTTGAAACAAGTAGCGACATTTAAAAAATAATTCAACTAAAATGTTTCTGAAAAAAACATTCCATGAACGATGTATTGTTTTGTTCTAACATTTTGAGAATATTAATAAAGACCCGTTAACTTTGAACAAACTTTCTATTAACGATACTGGAAGAATGTTTGCTTATAATTTTGAGAGAACCTTCCCAGAACACTGGGGAAGTTCTGAGAACATTCCGCGAAGGAACACAAACATGGAAATGTTACTTTTGAATGTTCTCGGAACATTCTGAAACAAGTAGCAACATTTAGACGAATTTTCAATTAAAACGTTTCACAAAAAAACATTCCATGAATGACGTACACAGTAAAAAATGATTGTGATTTTAACAGTAAAAGACTGTAAAAATGCTACAGTAAAAACCTGTTAACTGGTTAACAGTAATTTCCATACTATATTCAGTGAATAAATGTAACTACATTTAATGTAATTTTACAGTAAAATACTGTTAAAAATACGGTTTTTGGAAGTGAAAAAGAAAGTCATTGTATAATTTACAGTGAAAAAACGTAAATTGACACTCCCAGAATTCCATGCTTGACGCTTCATATTTGATGTTTTTTTGCTGAAATAACATGTTTCTTCTTAGTTTTTTCTTATCAGTTGTGTACATTATGGTTTAATCCTACATCTAATGTTGTTAACTTAATGTTTATTGCATTATTTCAGTATCATGTGTGTCACCATGATGGGGTTTAGTGTTTGTGTTAATGACACCATGCACCTTCTATATATACAGTGGTGTGAAAAAGTGTTGGCCCCCTTCCTGATTTCTTTTTTTTTTTGCATGTTTGTCACACTTTAATGTTTCAGATCATCAAACAAATTTAAATATTAATCAAAGATAACACAAGTAAACACAACATGCCGTTTTAAATGAAGGTTTTTATTATTAAGGGAAAACAAAATCCAAAACTACATGGCCCTGTGTGAAGAAGTGTTTGCCCCCCTGTGGTTATCACACCTGAGTTCAATTTCTCTGCCACACCCAGGCCTGATTACTGCCACACCTGTAAGAAATCAAGAAATCTCTCCAGCGAACCACAGTGAGAGTCATTATTCACAAATGGCAAAAACATTGAACAGTGGAGAACCTTCCCAGGAGTGGCCGGCCGACCAAAATTACCCCAAGAGCACAGCGACAACTCATCCAAGAGGTCACAAAAGACCCCACAACAACATCCAAAGACCTGCAGGCCTCACTTGCCTCAGTTAAGGTCAGTGTTCATGACTCCACCATAAGAAAGAGACTGGGCAAAAATGGTCTGCATGGCAGAGTTCCAAGACGAAAACCGCTGCTGAGCAAAAAGAACATAAAGGCTCGTCTCAGTTTTGCCAGAAAACATCTTGATGATCCCCAAGACTTTTGGGAAAATACTTTGACGAGAGTGGACTGACGAGACAAAAGTTGAACTTTTTGGAAGGTGTGTGTCGTGTTACAGACTAATTGCAAGTTATCGCAAACGCTTGATTGCAGTTGTTGGATGGCCCAACCAGTTATTAGGTTTGGGGGCAAACACTTTTTCACACAGGGCCATGTAGTTTTGGATTTTGTTTTCACTTAATAATAAAAACCTTCATTTAAAAACTGCATGTTGTGTTATCTTTTACTAATATTTAAATTTGTTTGATGATCTGAAACATTAAAGTGTGACAAACATGCAAAAAAATAAGAAATCAGGAAGGGGGCCAACACTTTTTCACACCACTGTAAATATTGCCCTCCTCAGCTCGTAGAAAAGCTGTTTGTGATGAGCTTTGGTTCATGACTTTCTCATCACCACCTGTTTTTTGTGGTTATCAGTGCATTACAATGGTTCAAAACAGATATTAGTACTTCAATATGTTGGTTTATTAACATTACATCAATTAATGAAATACAGTATTTTATTGTGAATTTAAGTTAAGTCTGTAAAATCTAAAATGTTGCTACCATATTTTTTACGGTGAAGTTCTGGCAACCACAGCTACCGGTATTTTACCGTAAAAGTCACAGATTTTTTTTACAGTGTAGGCTAACTTTGAATGAATGTTCTATTAAAGTTACAGTAAGAACGTTTGTTTATAACTTTGAGGGAACCTTGGCAGAAAAGTAGAGCAGTTCTGAAAGCATTGTTAATGTTACTTTTGAATGTTATTTGAACGTTCTGAAACAAGTGGCAACATTTTCAAAATGTATGAACATTCAGCAAAAACATTTCTGAAAAAACATTCCATGAATGATGCACAGATAATGTTGTTGAGCTAACATTTTGAGAACATTATTAAAGACCAGATAACGTTGAACTAACCATTAATGTTACTGGAAGAACGTTTGTTTATACCTTTGACAGAACCTTGGCAGAATGTTAGGGTTCTGAGAAAATTGGGAAAAAAAGGGAAACATTCCATTTTAGCATTTTGAAAACATGGAAATGTTTCCAGATGTTCTGAGAATATTCCAAAGTAACAAGAGGCGTCATTTTAGAAATGTTAGATTAATGATTTTCTGAGAACATTTCCTGTTAGCTGGGAATGTGTTTCAGTGTTGATTTTTGTATGATACAAAATTTGGTTGTGTATTCGTTCGCCACTTAACGTCCTGAAGCAAAACCACTCAAGATGCCCTGTCCTAATGTGCCACTTTGCGTCATCGCTTAGCTAATGAGAGCGGACTATCAGTGCGTCCTCTGATAGCACCGCTCCTGGTATCGGTGGTGCTCGTGCCCTTGACCCGATCTCAAAGACTGGCTTTGTCCACGCGTGCCAGGCCAGGCGGAGGGATGAGAGGAGCGAGGAGGTGCCGGGGGAATCGAGCAGTTCTCGGTAAATGCATGCACTGTTAAGGGTGATGTGTGTTCTATTATGGGACGTGAGAGGTCGACCCGGGTGACAATGTATTAGGAGGAAAAAAACAGAGATGCAGAAACCACTGAAAGATAAACAACAGACGTGAGCTGAGACCGTTCGAGTGACTCCCAAGAATTTATAAGAATGTATATGAAATTGAATTTTTTTGGAAAACAAAAAGCCACAAGCGTTAGTGTGTTGCCGCTGAGCTCAGAAAAAAATAAATAGCCTAATCTAAAAAATATACAAGTTTTGCAGATGTTAGAAACTGACTTTTTAAGCATGAGTGATCACCTTTGACCCTTACCATAATTTATGTTGTCATTGTGTTTATGATGTGCAACACTTTTGTAATGCATATTTTTTGAAGAAAAACTAATTATGTTCTTGTTTTTAAGTAAAAAAAAAATTAAGTAAAGAATTGAATAATTCTTCAATCATATCAGGGTCAGTTACTACATTTAAATATTTCTACATGGGAGTAAAAATTAAAGTAGGCCTGCAGACAAATGCTGGACATTTGTAAATATTTTGATCAATTTCAATTTAAGGTCAGAACCATTTGTTACTTGTGTTTCAGCCCCCATCACACATCATCTTGAATCAAACTCCTATAAATGAGTACAAACTAATAAATGCACAATTAATATTTTAATGTACAAAAAATGCTTTAAAAATGTGAGAGAGAAACAGATGTAGTAGAATAACTGAAATATGACCCATGCAATATTTAACATTATAATTATTGATGTTAAATATTACGTTAAATAGGCTATTGCATGAGCCTTTATGCAGCATATATTATATTATTTATTATATATTTCAATGTGCATTATTAAAGCATTATGTTTGTTAATGCTGTAATAAGGTGTTGTGATATTTCTGAAGCAGTGCAGCTCTTACTTGGTGAATTCGGTGAGTCCTTTGAGGAACCATGCTGAGTTCCGGTACAGAGACATTCTCACACCCGCGCTGTCGCTCAGGTCGCCCGCTGTGATCGCGGATGCTCGCCGGTGCTTTTAACCGGGCGCCGGGGTCACATGAGTGCACGTATATCCACGCCACTCTCCGAAGGTTTAACACTGTATGCCCTCTACCGGTAATACTAGACATAACACGCCTCCGAGTGTCAGACCTCTGATGTGTCAAAGCAATTAGTTTGTGTGTCTGCTTTAGTTGACAATTTGATAATAGTTAAGAATACATAAGATCGTATATTTAATGACAGTATTGCAATATAAATAATAATAATAATAGTACAACAATGTATGTTATGGGCCTATTATTAGTAGTTATTATACATAATAACCTATTGCTTCCAATCAAATTCAGTATGGCGTCTTTTCAGGCTTTTGCGCATGCGTTAAAATCTTACGCGTTATTAAACTACTAGACTGTAACAGTCTAGATTAAAAAAAATACAATTTAAGCTAATTTACCATCAAAATATATATTATTTAATAACAACGGTTATATAGCCCCACCTAGCTATTGCCCGATCTCCATAAAATGTATCATGTAGCCTTAGAATCATGTTGCAAGTTACAATTTCTGATTGGTTGGAAATTGGTTTCGCTTAGGAATTTTTGGCTTTTGTTTAAACTTGGTCACACCTATTCTAAATGACCCTGTTATAGCAATCAATAATAAAGTTTAAAAAAATGTTTGTCGAGATTGATAGGGAAAACAATTCCAGGTAGTTCACTTAAATTGTTTGTTTAATAATCTCAAACAATTAAACGCGATTTGATTGACAGCTGGTTCTTGAGGCAGATTTGTTCAAAATGAGGTGATCTGACATTTGACATATCACTAACCTTACAGTCGTGGCCACACGTTTTGGCAGAGACATACATTTTGTGTTTTGCAAAGTTTGCTGCTTCAGTTGTTGTGGTGTTCATTCACATTGTTTCTAGATTATTGTGTAGAGTGATCAGATGCATTTTAAATAATTGCTAAAAGCTTCATTGGCCCCCCAAAAAATTAACTTTTCACAAAAAAAACAAATTTCACAGTTTTTTTATCCTGACACAAAATGACCAGCTAACATTAATTGTCTAATCATATCAGCAGCACTTGTGAAAGTGTGAATGAGTACTAGTCAGGTGAAATCACTAGCATACTAATTAGATTGTAAGAGCAGACTGATTGCTATAGAAAGAGGGAAGAAGCGCTTCCAATCATTGTGTTCTTGTTAGCAATGGTTACTTCCAAAGAAACACGTGCAGCCATCATCGCGGTGCATCAAAATGGTCTCACATGTGAGGAAATTCCTACAAAGAATATTGCACCTGAAAGAACCATTTACCGGATCATCAAGAACTTCAAGGAGAGAGGTTCGACTGCAGTGAAGAAGTCTTCGGGACGTCCCAGAGTGTCCAGCAAGCGCCAGGACCGTCTCCTCCCGAGGAATCGTGTCAGCAGCAGTGCAGAGCTTGCTCAGGAATGGCAGCAGGTTGGTGCGAGAGCATCTGCACGCACAGTGAGGCCAAGACTTTTCAGTTGTTGTGGTGTTCATTCACATTGTTTCTAGATTATTGTGTAGAGTGATCAGATGCATTTTAAATAATTGCTAAAAGCTTCATTGGCCCCCCAAAAAATTAACTTTTCACAAAAAAAACAAATTTCACAGTTTTTTTATCCTGACACAAAATGACCAGCTAACATTAATTGTCTAATCATATCAGCAGCACTTGTGAAAGTGTGAATGAGTACTAGTCAGGTGAAATCACTAGCATACTAATTAGATTGTAAGAGCAGACTGATTGCTATAGAAAGAGGGAAGAAGCGCTTCCAATCATTGTGTTCTTGTTAGCAATGGTTACTTCCAA
Organism: Sinocyclocheilus grahami; assembly: GCF_001515645.1. Taxonomy (NCBI): domain Eukaryota; kingdom Metazoa; phylum Chordata; class Actinopteri; order Cypriniformes; family Cyprinidae; genus Sinocyclocheilus; species Sinocyclocheilus grahami. The sequence goes on along the minus strand of NW_015505253.1, from coordinate 3,200,391 downwards.
AGAAACACGTGCAGCCATCATCGCGGTGCATCAAAATGGTCTCACATGTGAGGAAATTCCTACAAAGAATATTGCACCTGAAAGAACCATTTACCGGATCATCAAGAACTTCAAGGAGAGAGGTTCGACTGCAGTGAAGAAGTCTTCGGGACGTCCCAGAGTGTCCAGCAAGCGCCAGGACCGTCTCCTCCTGAGGAATCGTGTCAGCAGCAGTGCAGAGCTTGCTCAGGAATGGCAGCAGGTTAGTGTGAGAGCATCTGCATGGTGCACAGTGAGGCCAAGACTTTTGGACAATGGCCTGGTGTCAAGAAGGGCAGCAAAGAAGCCTCTTCTCTCCAAGAAAAACGTCAAGGACAGACTGAAACTCTGCAGGAAGTGCAAGGATTGCACAGCAGAAGACTGGTGCAAAGTTATTTTCTCTGATGAAGCTCCCTTCCGACTGTTTGGGACATTTGGAAAATCGGTTGTTCGGAGAAGAAAAGATGAACGCTACCATGAGTTCTGTGACGTGCCAACAGTGAAGCATCCTGAGACCATCCATGTGTGGGGTTGCTTTTCAACCGAGGGAGTGGGCTCTCTCATAATTC
>NW_015505253.1:3188317-3199187 GCF_001515645.1 Sinocyclocheilus grahami | reverse complement strand
GCCATGAATAAAGAATGGTATCAAAACGTCCTGCAAGAGCGACTTCTTCCAACGATCCATGAGCAATTCGGTGCATTTCCATGCATTTTCCAGCATGATGGAGCATGTCACAAAGCAAGAGTGATAAAGAAGTGGCTCGAAGATCATTACATTGAGAAATTTTGGATCTGTGGCCAGGCAACTCCCCGGATCTCAATCCCATCGAGAACCTGTGGTCAGTCCTCAAAAGGCGAGTGGACAAGCAGAAGCCCACAAATTGTGTTCATCGCCGAGAACTAATAAGGCAAGAATGGATCGCCATCAGTCAGGATTTGGCCCAGAAGCTGATATCCAGCATGCCAGAGTGAATTTCAGAGGTTATGAAGAACAAGGGTCAACACTGTAAATACTGACTCGTTATATTTTTTTGCCAATAAAAGCCTTTAAAACTTATGATACGCTTATCATTGTTTTTCAGTATACCATAGAAACATGTGGAAAAATAATCTACAAATACTGAAGCAGCAAACTTTGCAAAACACAAAATGTATGTCACTGCCAAAACTTTTGGCCATGACTGTACGTGAAACGTAGGCCTACATGGTATTTTATGCTTGTGTAAATGTTAGTATAATAATTATTATACGGCAGAATAAAAATCACAAGATGCACTTAACATGTGGGTAATAAAACAAATTCCTATATAAAACATTTTTAGTGTTTAATATGTTGATAGTCTTTATATTGTTTTTGTATGGTTGGGTCACAAGGGTCATAACGAATTATTCATTATGAAATGTATGAATTATGAATTTATTGCAGCGGAAAGAATGTTCTCGCTACACCTGACCAGGTAAAGCCAGCAGGTGTGAAGCAGATCCAGACGCGCGCGGATCTCGGCCCCGCCCCCCGCTATGATTGGTTCACACCTGCGCGCGAGGAGAAACACCGCAACACCGGGGCGAGGTGAGCTCTGGACATGACCCCGCGCGGCTCCACGCAGAGGCTCGTTTAGGATCTGAGGGGGTCTGGAGTCTGAGGATGGTGAGCTGAGCTCGCGAGTGTGACACTGCTGCTCGTCATGTACTGTCTTCTTGTTAATGTTGCTGCCGTTTTCTCGCCTTAACATCACCAACAGAGCTTTGTTTTGTGTGTTTTCTCTTCTGTAGAGCTGTTTGTCTGGGATCTGTCCTTATGTTTGACCCTTTGTTGTGTTTAACTGCACGCGCACACACACACACACACTGTTCTTTTGCTGATAAGAGGGACATTTGTATTTCCTCGTGTCAAAAAGACAAAGGTGCGTTTGTTGCTTTTATCGCTTTTCTTGGTTGAAAACATCAATTTGCAGTTTCATGTTCACGTTTTCAGTAAGAAATGCATGACTGTCACTGTAAACTATACTAAGTTTTAGGACGTTATTAAATGTAAAATGATTCATATAGTAATCATTTTCACTGTATGCACTGGCAGATGTATTCAAGGTAAACATTTCAGAAAACCCATGACCTTGACATGCTCCAGCTTTTTTTACCTGCTTTTTTACATATTTGCATCAAGATTTTAGGTTATAAAAATGTATAAGAATATGATTTATTATTTATTATATTGTAATTATTTTAAATATATAATTGGTGACTATTTTAGTTTTCCACCTTTTTTTGTTGTTCATTTCAAATGGTCCTGAAGTTAAATGATTGCTTTTAAATAAAGCAATTAGAATTATGTTCGTTACACTGCAGGATGTGTGTGTTAGTTTTATTTAATATTGATAATTTGTTGTTAAATTAATTGTAAAATATTGTTAAATTATTGCAATTATTATAAATTAAGTATTAAGTATTTTTTTAAAATGTTATTACTCTTGAGTTTGCTAATTGATGCTGGAATAGTGTCAAATTATATATATATATATGTGTGTGTGTGTGTGTGTGTGTATATACTGTGTATATATATACAGTGGGTACGGAAAGTATTCAGACCCCCTTAAATTTTTCACTCTTTGTTATATTGCAGCCATTTGCTAAAATCATTTAAGTTAGTTTTTTTTTCTCATTAATGTACACACAGCACCCCATATTGACAGAAAAACACAGAATTGTTGACATTTTTGCAGATTTATTAAAAAAGAAAAACTGAAATATCACATGGTCCTAAGTATTCAGACCCTTTGCTGTGACACTCATATATTTAACTCGGGTGCTGTCCATTTCTTCTGATCATCCTTGAGATGGTTCTACACCTTCATTTGAGTCCAGCTGTGTTTGATTATACTGATTGGACTTGATTAGGAAAGCCACACACCTGGCTATATAAGACCTTACAGCTCACAGTGCATGCCAGAGCAAATGAGAATCATGAGGTCAAAAGGAACTGCCTGAAGAGCTCAGAGACAGAAATGTGGCAAGGCACAGATCTGGCCAAGGTTACAAAAAAAATGCTGCTGCACTTAAGGTTCCTAAGAGAACAGTGGCCTCCATAAAATTTGGATATAGATTTATCGGCCAACATATCGGTTATCGGCTTTCAAAAATAAAGAATAATCGGTTATCGGTATCGGCCAAAATTTTCATATCGGTGCATCCCTAATATATATATATATGCTTTGTTATTTAATAGCAATTATTTGACAAAATTTGACAAAGGAATGACAATGTAAATATTTCATGTGGTATTTTTCATATTTACAAAATTGCAATTTAATAGCAATAACACTCTAAGGTTTCCTCATTTAACTAGGTAAGCATGTGTTATGTGTGTGTGTGTGTGTGTGTGTGTTTATGTGTTTGGTGGCAACAGTGATGCAGGCTCTTGGCAACAGGCCTAAAATGTCAAACACAGATTCCCACTGGGGTCTCGGTGAGGAGTCTTGCGTTCATCACGGACTCTCTGTGTTATTAGTGTAGTTTGTCTGTAAGATACTGACAGAATGTGCTGCTGGAAACGTGTGTGTGTGTGTGTGTGTGTGTGTAAGAGAGAGCACACAGTTTCCCTATATTATTACTCCTAGTTATACTTTAACTGAGATAGTCCTGCGTTGTTTGACAATCCGACCAGGACAAAGCATGTGGTATTTTACCTGTGTGTGTTTTGTGTTGTATTCAGGTCAATACTTCACATAGTTTATCACGTTCCCAAAAGCAGCTTAATGAAGCTTTCAGACATTTTCAGGACAAATGAATTTGTGTCTCCGCTGTAGATGCGTTTCCTGCTGCTGTTCAGTCGTCAGGGGAAGCTCCGGCTGCAGAAATGGTTCATGGCTTTCAGCGACCGTGACAAGAAGAAGATCATAAGAGACGTCACGCAGATGGTGCTGGTGCGACCGCCGAAATCCTGCAACTTCCTGCAGTGGAGGGATCTGAAGATCGTCTACAGGAGGTCAGAGGTCACCTTCTTATCGCATGTGCTTTCCTCTGCATTACAATGCTTTCTGTAACTTTCCGACTCTGTCGCTCTCTCCCATAGAATACTTTAACTCGACCTTTGATGCAAGTTAATGATCAGCCATCAAGCCCTAAAGCATTATGGTGCATTTACAGTCTGTCTGCATGCACCTTTTTAGATCTTTGCACATTAAAGTATCGTAATTTGGCATAGTCAGAAGATACTAAAACTACTAGAACGTTTGCATGTTGAACTTTGATCTGCAGAGCAATTGTATTTGAACCTGATGCATCTTGTGGCATTTCTGCTGTTCTAGATTAAGGGAACTTTGCGTGGACACACTGACAAATAATGGCTAGCTGCAAAAGGGCTTAATAGTCCTTTAAGTTCATATGATTCCTTTTCTTAAAAAGGTTCCTTAGGAAGCTCTATTCAACTAAATATGGTTCCTTATTTGAAGATGAAAAGCTTATGAAAAGAACCAGTGAAACGTGTATTTTTAAAAGTATACTGATCCAGGATCAGCCTGTGATTGTGTGTTGTATGTAAAAACATTTAGTCACTCAGAGCAGCTTGAAACCCAGTGACATTGACCTCTGACCTCTGTCCTGCAGGTACGCGAGTCTGTATTTCTGTTGTGGTTTGGAGCAAGGGGACAATGAGCTGCTCACACTGGAGCTTCTGCACAGATACGTCGAGCTGCTGGATCAGTACTTTGGCAATGTAAGGTTAAAAACTATAGAGTTTATTTAGAGTTTTTAAATAAATTCATACTTTTAATCAGTGAGGATGCATTAAATTGATCAAAAGTGACAGTAAAAGCATTTAGAATATATTTATATGTAATATATTATTATATGATATATATATAATATATTTATTTTAAATAAATGCTGTGCTGTTCTATTCACCAAATTATCCTGAAAAATAAAATATTTCACAGTTTACACAAAAATATGAAGTAGCATATCTGTTTTAACATTGATAGTAATAAGAAATGCTTCTTAAGCAGCAAATCAGCATATTAGAAAGATTTCTGAAGGATCATGTGATGCTGAAGACTACAGTAATGATGCTGAAAATTCAGCTTTGCATCACAAGAATAAATTACATTTAAAAATATATTAAAATAGAAAACACTTATTTTAAATTCTAATAATATCTTACAATTTTGCTGTTTTTATCGTATTTTTGGGTAAATAAATGCAGCCTTGGTGAGCAAAAGAGAATTCTTTCTAATCTAAAGCATTAAAAAATCTTCCCGATCTCAGACTTTTGAACAGTATGGCATATATATATATATATACACACAGTATGTGTGTGTGCGTGTGTGTGTGTGCATGTGTGCATGTTTATGTGGTTTATGAGGACACAAATTTGTTTAATAACATGGGTATGACATAGGTATTACAACGAGAAGGTGATTTATGAGGACATTTTCAGTGTCCCCGTAATTCAAAAGGCTTATAAATAATTCAGAATGAGTTTTTTTGAAAATCTAAAAATGCAGAAAGTTTCCTGTAAGGGGTAGGTTTAGGGGTAGGGATGGTGTAGGGCAATAGAATATACGGTCTGTACAGTATAAAAACCATTACGCCTATGGAGTGTCCCCATAAACCATAAAACAAACCTGTGTGTGTGTGGCAAATATAGAGTAATATTACTCATCCTCTTGGTAAGACTTTGATGTAATCAAGAGCATGTTAATGTGTTTTCTGAATGGTGTGAGTCATGTTTTTATGTTTTTGGCATCTAGATCTGTTTGCATGTGTTGCAGGTTTGTGAATTAGACATTATTTTTAACTTTGAGAAGGCATACTTTATCCTGGATGAGTTTATTATTGGTGGAGAGGTGCAGGAGACATCCAAAGCATCTGTGGCCAAATCAATGGAGGAGGCAGATTCTCTTCAGGAGGTGAAACACACACACACACACACACACACACAGGCTTGCTGAGGTGGTGATTCATCATGTTCTCACAGATGTGTGTGTACTATATGTACACAACCTGATCCTGTCTGCTCGACTGTTTGTTTTTCAAATAAATTATTACAGAGGCATTCATGAATGTTATAACCTCATGAATATATGTATTTAATTCTTACACTGGTCAAATATAACTCCGAGACATTGTGTTTTGTCCTCATCTTTTGACAGACGATGGAGGAGTATTTAAACAAACCCACATACTGAAGGAACATGTTCAGATCATCACAGCCATCACCTCACTCCTCAAAGACACAACAACAAGAACTGCATATGCTAAATGTATTTAATTGAACTTCCATACAAAGTCACAACACTGAAATAGCAACACTTTGCATTATTAAGCATTTCAAACTACTTTTGAGATACTATTATTAAATTGTAGGAGTTTAATATGTAGCACATTTGGTTTTAGACAATCAGGGAGAGATTAAACACTCATGGACGCTAATGGAGTCAGTATATATTTTCTTTTAAAGAAACGTATACTTTCATTAATCAAGGATGCATTAAATTGATCAAACGTGACAGTAAAGACATTCATAATGTTAAAAAGATTTCAAATAAATGCTGTTCTTGATTTCTGAAGGAGCATGTGACACTGAAGACTGGAGTAATGATGCTGAAAATTCAGCTTTGCATCACAGAAATAAATTACATTTTAAAATATATTCAAATAGAAAAGTTATTTTAAATTCTAATAATAATTTAGAATATTACGGCTTTTGCTGTTTTTGAAGAAACTTCTTTTAAAAACTAAAGTTTTAAATCTTAAGCTATTGAACAGTAATGTGCATGTGGGATATTTGAATACACTGTGAAATTAGCCCTCTGGTTTCTGTTCATTGTGCAGTCAATTTTATTTTGATGTTATTTTTTATTTTGTGCAGACAATCCGTCTGTAACTCTCAGACAGACCTTAGATTGAACTGAAACTGAAAGAAAAAATGTTTAAAATCTAAAAGGTGTTGTGTTGGAAGGACTGGCCAAGCTATTGATCCAAATCTGGAATGTTTTTATTTTAATTAAATAATAAAAATGCATTTTAATAACAGTTTGTATGAATTGTAGTAGCACGAATGCAACTTATTCTATACATGCATTTAAAAATGTAACCAAATTTTCATGACTCAAATGTAAATGCATTTTGAGGATGTTATGACCCTGGTCACACATGAAACAGAAACCAATCACCAAAAAACAAACAAAAAAGAGATTGTATGTCATGAAAAGTTTGCAGAGGTTGCTCGGCAGTAAGAGAAGCATTACACAGAGGACCATGGTGTGAACAAATGCTTTATTTACCTCTGCCACGTCACGCATGACCTCATCACACGCACAAGATACTGACTGAAAACATAACTGGCGTCATTAAGAGGGAGAAAATCTGTGTTCATATGTTGAAGAGGTAAAGCCGGCTACTTTTTACATTGTTCTATTCGCTATCTAAGAAACAAATTCATTGGGTTTACTAAAATACTCTTTTTTTCGCTATACAGAACAAGGAATGAGAAAAGCTGGAGCACTACATTGACTAAACGCAATTAGGGGATATATTTGTTTCAAAATATTTTATTATATGACAAACTTCAAACAATGAATATAATCGTTATCTACACATCTACATTTCAGGAACTGTTTTCCCCTCAGAGTCTGTTTCGTCGGCATTGTCGCTCTCCGGATCCAGATACCGCAGGATTTGCAGCATTGTGTTGTTGTCTAATCCCGCCGCTGCCTTCTTGTGATTCGCGGGTCCTTTTTCTGGCGCGCCTTTGTCGAAGTAGTTGGCACGTTCGTAGATGGGCTGATCCTCGTCACGTAATGGCGTCAGACGTGCACGTCTCTGTCCATGCGCAAACATTTCTGACGCCAGGTAATTAGCAAGTTCATCTTCCTCGCCAGCAGTGTCGTCATAATCATCCCTGCTGGTTTCCCTCTCGTAATAACTTGACGTTTTCGCTTGCGCTGGTCGGTTGTTTTGTTGCACTGCGTTTACCAGCTCAAGGATGTTCATGATGTCCTGGGCGACGCTGTTGCCCTCCGATGCCTCGAGCGGCTGTCGGTGAGGTGATGCGGCGAAGGTCTTGTGAGCAGTTGCATATGGCGTGTGCGACTTTGTTGGGACTCTGAATAAATCCTTCTGCTTCTCGTTCTGGAGAAGCTCAAGAACTTCCTCCGGTGGGATTTGTAGCTTCTGTGAGATTTTGATGATCTGGGACAAAGACTCGGGGAGTGTGCCGTGCACTGGCTTAATTTCCCTCTCGTCCTTGTCGTCGTCCTCTTCGTCTTCGTCTTCATCCGCATCTTTTTTCTCCACCTCTCGGTCACTTTCTTGCTCGCTTTTGCTGGCCTCTTGTCTTTTCTGCTGCTCCTGCTCTTTCTTTTCTAGGATTTTCAGAAGATAGTAGTCCACAAGCTTTGCAATGTCCTCAGACTCCTCCTCTTTTCCTGTTTGGAACCAGTCGGGTTGGTTGGATCTCTTGACATCATCGTCATCTTCGTCCTCCTCTTGCTCATCATCCTCAAGTTTGCGATTATACCCATGGCTCCCTCTTTCTTCCTCTTCGGTCTCTGTTTGTTCCTCCAAAGGTGCCCATTCATCAGTTCCCATGATGTCGTCCAAGACCATCTTCCTCTGCCTGTACAAGTCATTATCGTTATCGTCATCTTCTTCACCATCCTCCCGTTTGCTGTTGGCCTTAGATGCGGAGATTCCACTCAGTTCCTCAAACACAGATTGAAGGGTCGCCAGCTTCTGGGGTGTGTACTGTTCTTCTGCGTTCTCGTTGGTCCGTTTGAGAGGCTGCTCCTGATCCTCCTCATCCTCAAACATGAGTGGGAATTTCCAGTGCTGCCTCCGGCTATCTGGATTGGTCCACGAGGACCTTCCATAATTCTCAGACGAAGTTTCCCTTTCTAGTTGCTGTTTTGGTCTTGGGAAGGGGTGGACGGCGTATCGAGGTTGAGATGGTGCGATGACCTTCTGGGAGTTTTTTTGGGGCACCATGTGTTCCTCGGTCTGTTGTAGTGTGGTAAGAACCGCTTGCAGCAACTCTTGAGTTTTATCATTCTCGCTTTCCTCACTTTCTTCCATGCCCCTATCCATCCGGGCAGGGGCTGCCAGTTGCAGCATGGAGCGAACGCTCTCCATGTCGTCTGAAGTGTCTTGCTGGCGCTCGTCGTCAAGAGGATCAGGTGGGGTTCTCTGGCTGAGGCTTTGGATGTAACGTAGAGCTCTGAGCATCTCGGCACTCTGAGGAGGACGGATCTGGGACGCAGGTCCATAAGAGACAGGTTCACTTCCGCTCAGGCGATGCTCTCTTAGTGTGGCCCCTTGAACTCCACAAACGAGAGAAAGGAAAAGAGGCAGAAGAAGTAGCGAGGGGAGGACGAACACCCCTGTTGCGAAGCATCTAGATGATGACGACATGTTTTACCTGAGAGAGGGAGGGAGGGAGAGAGGATAGATGGTGAGTCAGACAGTTTTTCATGAAAACTAAGTATAAAAGCTTTCACTGGGGTGGTACTCTATTAAAATAGGTACTAATATGTAGATTTTTGGTACTAATATGTACCATTTATGGGGTAAATAAGGTACAACCCCAATGACAGCTTTTGTACATTTTTGCAACACATACACAAATAGGTTTGCGCTATCAATTTCATGTATTTTGATTATTCTGTAAAAAATAATAAAGGTATGAAAGCTTTCACTGGCGTGGTATCCTTTCAAACTAAGTACTAAATTTACTAATATGTACCTTTAAGGTACTAATGTGCACCATTTAATGTAAATTTTGTACCATTTTGAGGTACAAAGGTGATCGCTTTCATACATTTTGCAACACATGCGCACACACAGATATGTTTGCATGAACAATTTAATGCATATTCATTGTTCTGTCATCAGTTTGTCAACTTCATCTCATTCCAAACCTATACAATTGTTTCAGTGTTTTTATCCACAATGAAAGCCAGTGTGGTCCAGTGTTGTTTGGACCCCATTGACTATATATAGGAAAGTCATATTAGAACAAGGTATTTGTATTTTGAACAAATACCTTGTTCAAAATACCTTATTTTGTGTTCCACTGAAGAAAGAAAGCCATGCATGTTTTGGAATTACACGAGGGTGATTAAATGATGACAGAATATGTATCACCTGACGAACTATTCCTTTATCTTCTTACAAAGACCTACCCTTGATGACTTATTGCAGTCTTGTTTACAATGCTTAATTGACCATCGCGGGACTCGCTTTGTTTGCATCTCTCTCTCTTTCTGACATCTGTTGAAAGCCTGTTGATGAGTGTTTGCGGAGCACTCAGAGAGCCTGCGCTGAAGATCTCATTAGTTTCTAAATTGCTGCCGCGACTAAATGAGTCATACCCCGTTGCTACGGGAGACCGCGAGAGGATCCGCACTGCTGTTGAACCGCAAAGTGCCGTCAACCGGAGAGGAGGAGAAAGCCCCGGAACACAACATCCTGCTCACTTCAATCGGTTTATACTTATTCTGAAGTGCAAATGTAGTAGAAAGAACTTTAACTTGGACATTTTCCGTCAGGTTTCAACCAAGTTTGTTTTTAAATGTGCGCAGCGTTCTAAATTAATTATTTGTAGAATTTAAAAATAAACACAAATGAGCTTTAAAATAGCAATTGTGCGCAAAACTGAGAATGGTTGTATATAAGAAGCGGTCGAACTTTTATTGATCACTTTTTCAACTTGTAAAACGCGTGCTTTTTTTTGTTTCGTCTCGCTGTTGATGAACGCTTTGCGCGCAGCAGGTTGCTAATATATAAAGCGCTCCATACGCGTTTCTAAAGAGATAAACCAGATATAAGTGATGCATTTCGTCTTAAAGAACGCACAGATGAGTGTTTAAAGGCAAAAACCTTCTTACCTTTGCCTTCGGTCTGTTTTAAAGGGGAGTCGTGAGTGCGTTGCGCATCGCTCTCGGTGTTTATGGCTGTGAGCACGAGCGCGGAGTCTCTCTCTTCAGCACCGCGGACAGCTCCGCCCGTTATAACAGACGCCACCTGATTCGTGCGTCACTGAAACAACATACGCAAAACCGGCCGCGCACGCTCGCACACGCACACTCACACACACACACGCACATAGGTTTACATTTGTGAAAAGTGGGGACTCTCCATAGGTGTAATGGTTTTTATACTGTACAGACCGTATATTCTATTGCCCTACACCAACCCTACCCCTAAACCTACCCCTCACAGGAGACTTTCTGCTATTTCAGATTTTCAATACACTCCATTCTGTGTGATTTATAAGCGTTTTGAAAAGTGGGGACATGGGGTAATGTCCTGAAAAGTCACCTTCTCCTTGTAATACCTATGTCATACCTTTTGTCATTATACAAATGTATGTCCTTATTTGTCACAAAAACGCACACACAAACACACACACACTCTCTCTCTCTCTCTCTCTCTCACACACACACACACACACACACACACGCACTCTCTCTCTCACACACACACACACACACACACACACA
>NW_015505253.1:3179377-3188160 GCF_001515645.1 Sinocyclocheilus grahami | reverse complement strand
TCTCACACACACACGCACTCTCTCTCTCTCTCTCACACACACACGCGCATTCTCTCTCTCTCTCACACACACACACACACACACACACGCACTCCAGGCAATTCAAGGTTATTTATTTGGCATACAAACTCAAAATGAATGGTTTTATGAATGCGTTGTTTTATGATATAACCTTGAATTCGTCTTATTATTCAGTTTTTCACATCAAGAAAGGTGATCCTTTACAAAAAAGGAGTGCCCCCCCCCTCCCCATATGATTGTAAAGCGCTTTGGGTGTACAGCAATACACAATAAAGTGCTATATAAATGCATAATTAATTCCATTACAAAAATCACCTATTTATCATCATCATTAATTAGATTTAACATGGTAAGTGCAATGAACTCTTCACTATATAACTTTGGCTTCACTTTAATTACATTTTAGTTGAAGTTTAGTGGGTTGGAATTTTGTAGTATATTTTGGTTGTTACCATGGTAATTTTATGTAAAAAAGCAGAAGAGCGCCTCTGAGGTTTCAATGCCAAAAGGCCCATGGTGAAGAAGAAACCCACTCATTATGACCTTCTCTTATCATGTAAAGTGGAAGCTCTCGAGTCTGATTGTGATATTATGATAATAGTCGATCACTGAAGAGCGATGGTACTTTGCTTTTGATCCGCACGCCCAGAATGCTCTTGGGAGATCTCGTTAGCTCGTCTTTCATTTGATCATGCAGCTGCTGTTGTGCCAAAAAAGCAATTTAATCCTTGAAGCATATTGAACATGAGGCATGGGAAGCTGAAAGCATCGCTCTCCCGTGCACACATGCGTCTCTTATGGCTGGCTGTGAGGTTCTGGTCACGCTGATTTGACTTCATCTGTAAAGCGTCTGCCGAGTGCTGAGTCACAGCGGAGAGCCGTGTGAGACAGGGACTGACGGAGAGGAAGACAGGAGTGTTTTGATGGGAAGTGGCATGCGTGTGTCTGGGATGGGGATTGCCGCTGTGGGCTCTGGCTTTGTGAAGTGAGTGTGTGTTTGGCAGTGTGTCAGGAGCTGGTAGGAGGGAGATCTCGTTCATTCAGAAATCTGCTCTGCTGCTGTGGGTGGCCCACTCATTCAGTCTCATTCAGAACAACACACACACACACACACACAGTTCAGCGGGATGATGCTGATTGGGTCATCTACAGTCAAGCATTTATTCTCTTCTCATCTTTTTCATCACATCAAGTCTTGCCTATCCTGACTTGGCTCTTTTCTTCTCTCTTCATTTCTACTATATTCTCATCTCTTATTTCTTCCTCTCTTCTCTTCCCCTCTTGTCTCTTTATTTGTTTTCTCTTTTTTGTTCTTCTCCAATCATCTCTTCTCTTGTTTTCTTGTTTTTGCTTTTCTTTTGTCATTTCATCTTTTCTCTCTTCTAATCACCTATTTATCTTCTCGTCTCTTCTGTTTTCTCTTCTCATTTCATCTCTCCTTGTCTTCTTCTATCTCTTCTCTCCTGTTCTTTTCTCATCTGTGTTCTCTCTTTCATCTCATATCTTCTCTTCTGGTCTTTGCTTGTCTTGTTTCTCATCTCATCTCATGTAATGTCTTCTGTTTTCTCTTTTCCTCTTTTCTCATCTCATGTAATCTCGTTTTATCTCTTCTCGTATTTTTCTCATGTCACCCCTTGTTTCCTTTTTCTCATCTCATTTAATCTCTTCTAATTTTTTTATCTTCTCTTTTCTCGCTTATTTTCGTCTTTATCTTCTTCTTCACCTTTTCTCAACTAGTTTCATCTATTCTCTTGTCTATTTATCTTCTCATCTCTTCTCCTTTCTTTTTGTCCTTTCTCATCCCTTCTCATTTTCCCTTGTAATTTCATCTCTTCACTTCTCATCTGTTCTCTTCATCTCTTCTCTCATCTCACGTCATTGCTCTGACATCAGTGTATGTGCCTAAAGCCCGATCCTGTTCTGATGTGTGTGTGTGTGTGAGCAGGTGCACCATTGTTTTTACTGCACCTTTATTTTCATCTGTCCTGCACATTACAGATTCAGTAAACAATTCATGTAGACATCCTGTGTGTGTGTGTGTGTGTCTATGTGCTCCATTTACCTCTTTTGTTATGTAAGTGTGTTTATGGGCTAAAAACAGCTTGTTCTCCGGCTGATTCTGAATACAGCGTGATGGATGCATTGAATATTTCAGAGGACAAATCATATTGACAGAGGATGGAAGAGAAACACAGAATGCGCACACACTGATCAGAGGGGGATGAGGCGTGTGTGACGTGCAGTACGAGACGGCCTCGAGCTGGAGCTGCTTTATATTCAGCTGCTTCCTGGATGGTAGAAGTTCAGACGACATAAACAGCAGTGTCTAACCCTGTACATATTACAGTCTTGCAAGACAAATTACTCATTTTTGTTAAGTGCTGCTCTCACAACATTTTATTGTGCCCCATCAAAATATTTCATTTTATGTTATGTTTCAGAGTGCATAAAGCCTTGATTTTCTTTAGATGTTTTCAAGTGTTTGAAAAATGCATTGCATTAGTTTGTATGAATTTGACATGCTAACATACATAATGCAACATGCACATTACCATAAAACAAATTATTGAATGTAAAAAGGCATTCAAAGCAAAACAGGTTAAATCGCCAACTGCTATATTCTGATGGCGAGCATCTCCAGAAGAATCTCCAGAGATGTAAATTAGGCTACATTAAAGATTAAAGCATCTTGTTGATTGCCAGTTTGTAAAAATAAACAAAATTGCGTTTAATGGACATGGATGGGGCAAAGCATTGTTCTGAAATAAATGTTCAAATACTCACTGTTTCAAAGTGTAGCCACAAGACTGATAACAAATCAGTGTAAGTGCATGAGTTGAAATTATAGTCTGTTTGACAGTTTCACTTTTTAACCCCAGAACTTTCTTTAAAGTGACGTGACATGTGGCCAAGTATGGTGACCCATACTCAGAATTAGTGCTCTGCATTCACCCATCCAAAGTGCACACACACAGCAGTGAACACACACCCAGAGCAGTGGGCAGCCATTTTTTTGCTGCGGCGCCCGGGGAGCAGTTGGGGGTTCAGTGCCTTGCTCAAGGGCACCTCAGTCTTTCACCTCAGTATTGAAGGTGGGAGAGAGTGCTGTACATTCACTCCTCCCACCTACAATCCCTGCCGGTACGAGACTCGAACCCACAACCTTTGGGTTATGAGTCCGACTCTCTAACCATTAGGCCACGACTTCCCCAAGGGAACTGGGGAAGGGAACTGTCAAAGCAATGCATCACTCCAGATTGTTCCCATATGTTTATGCTTTGTCAGCATCGACACATCTCAATGTAACATGTCTTGTTGTGTTTATTTCCCTGTGCAGTGCTTGTGGTAGTAAATTAAGCACATTTAAATAGACAAAACATGAAAGATGTTTCCCCCAACAATAAATGTCAGGTATTTATGGTTTGTGTTCCCATGAAACAATGTGAGGCATCATTCATATCATTTGTACGGTGACAAACGGAGAGACTGAGAACACGATACACTGGTAAGATTTTGTTTTTCTGTATATTTGAGAGAGATTATCTTTGTTTATCTGTCAAACATCACTCCTTTCTGGCAGTCAGTTTTCCCATGGCCCCTAGCACTCAATGTTCTCCTCATTTTGACTGAATCCTCAGTTGTATCTGGGCATCAAACCGTGCCTCCCACACTGAGACACATGCAAAACATTTCCGGTCTATCAGAGCGAACAGTCTTGTTAGCCTATGAATGCAAGTAGAGATGCCAAACCGGTTCTCTTGGGTAAAATTGTGGGTATTCACAGTTGTACTCATAATTTTATGCAAAAATGTAAACTATATTTTACTTTTTTACTTAGTACTACCCTGATTATGCATTTACACTGATACTTACATTGTCACAAATTATCCTGTTCATACTCTAAGTTGTTTTAAAAACTGGGTGTATGCAAGCATTTAAATAGGATAACCTGTATAAATTAAGTTTGTGTGTGTGTATTTGTTCTGAAATACTCAATTCTGATTGGTCAGTCGTAGCAAAGCTGTAGTCGTTTGTTTCGCGGACATTTATTTATATTATTAATTCATTACATTTATATTTATATAGCGCTTTTCTAGGCACTCAAAGCGCTTTACATTGTCGGGGGTATATCCTCATCCACCACCAGTGTGCAAGATCCACCTGGATGATGAGACGGCAGCCATAGTGCGCCAGCACGCTCACCACACACCAGCTTACTGGTGGAAAGGAGACAGAGTGATGAAGCCAATCAGTAGATATGGGGATTGTTAGGAGGCCATGATGGTCAGAGGCCAATGGGCAAATTTGGCCAGGATGCCGAGGTCACACCTCTACTCTTTTCGAAAGACATCCTGGGATTTTGAATGACCACAGAGAGTCAGAACCTCGGTTTAACGTCTCATCCGAAGGACAGTGCTTGTTGACAGTATAGTGTCCCCGTCACTACACTGGGGCGTTAGGACCCACACAGACCACAGGGTGAGCATCCCCTGCTGGCCTCACTAACACTTCTTCCAGCAACAACCTAGTTTTCCCAGGAGGTATCCCATCCAGGTACTGACCAAGCTCAGCCCTGCTTAGCTTCAGTGGGCAACAAGGCTTGGGCTACAGGGTGATATGGCTGCCGAATTATATTGACATTAGTATCCATCTCCTGGGAAGCCATTATGAGCTATATACGGAGATGGATTGTGAAATAAATGTCTGTGCTAATGTATGATATGTAAAAATGTTTTCTCTAACCTGGTATGGACTACGGTTGGTCATAAATAGCCTATAGCCGATGAACGCCGAGGTTCTACCATTGGAGAAAGCATAACGGTCAACTTGGATCACATGTGCCTTGATAACCAATAACCACATTACAGCCTTGACGTTTTTGAATTTCTGTCAGAGTTGCGCTGTTTGCATGGTGAAGTTCATTTCAGATTTTGTTGCCGATTTGAAATATGTAATTTAATTGCAAGTTCATTGAGCAGTTTTTGAGATTTCAGGAATCCTGCATTCATGAGGAAAAGGGCTCAAAAATTCACTCTGGATCCATCACATCCAAGCCATCTCCTTTTTGAACTTTTGCCATCTGGTCGGCGTTACAGAGCACCGAATACCAGGACAGCCAGGCACAAGAACAGTTTCTTTCCCCAGGCAATCTACCTCATGAACACTTAATGTTCTCCCATTGTGCAATTAAAGTACGTGCAATAACCTTATACTTATTTATCACCCTAAATCCTAGTACATCCCTACAACTTTATTTTATTATATACCTACGCTATATATAGCACACCTTTACATACAATTTATTATTTTTTTGTGGTTTATATTTATGCATGTGCTTATACTTATTTATCACCCTAAATCCTAGTACATCCCTACAACTTTATTTTATTATATACCTACGCTATATATAGCACACCTTTACATACAATTTATTATTTTTTTTGTGGTTTATATTTATGCATGTGTATTTTATTCACATCTTATTTTTATTATCTGGGTGTTGTTGTTGTCTCCGTGTACTGGAAGCTTGTGACACTATTACAAATTATGTGCAAACATACTTGGCAATAAAGCTCTTTCTGATTCTGATTTAGATAGGACTTAGGAGCTGCTCGGAGGCATAGCAAATATGGCCGCCGAGTGAACAGACTTTCCTTGAAAGGGACTTTGTTTTGGCTTCCTCAGAGACCGTAAGTATATTACTGTAAAATTGCCGTATTGTTCATATTGTTGCTACACCGATTATTTTATACAGTGTAATAGTTTTTCTTAGTGGAATATTTATGGTAAAATACAGGTCAAATTATACAATAATTTTGACTCAAAATTTCACATCCACATTTGTTATTCAGTGAATAAACATTTATTAAACGGGATAGTGTACAGTCAGACTGTCATCATAGCAAAATAAACACCTGATTGTTGTTTATTTTGTAATAATGTCTGGTTGACAATATTATGCAGCTTCTTTTGGACATTTTATAGGCATTATTAGTTTTTATTTGCAAGATTGTATCTCTTATTTATTTTAATAAAATCTTATTCTGCAAGTAATATAAACTTATGAAACGAGAGGTATGTCAACTCAATAGACGTAATTGTGTGTCAGCAATCATCTAATACTCTAGACAGTTCATTTTGTGTTCTTGTTACTTCCTCCTGTTTCTCTCTTCTGCTCCCCCTCTGCCGTCTTGTGTGTGGGTGAAGGTTGTTGGTTTCAGTATCTTGAGGAAAGTGCAACAGCCTGTTGAGGGACTCTAAACAAATCAACACGCATTACAATTTAATTACTTCTCCTCCACAACACACACACACAACAGCAGATCATCGCACAGATCTGAGCCAACGAGTCCTGTGTGTGTCTCTCGTTCTCTCTCCTTCCCCTTCATCTCAATTATTGATCAGCATTTCCATCAGTTTCATTGTTGAAATGGACTCCATATCCCATGATGCCTCCTACGCGGTCATTAAAAGCAAAGTAGTTTCCTGTTTGAGAATAAGGAGGTTTAATCAGGAAAATGCCACATCACGACAGAAAATAAAAAGTACATTTAATGCATTTTAAGGGATAAAAATCAGATGTGTCAAAATGCAGTCCCTTTAATTTGGCTGTACTTCTCCTGTAGTTGTTGTTAGTGTTGTCTGTTTCTGTTTATTGCTGGACAAATAGTTCACACAAAATGCAAAAGAATAGAAATGTCAATCTAACATTATTGCTTTTTGCATGTCCTGTGAGGTGATTGTGATTTCACCAAGTACAACATGTTCCTGGATCAACATTCCAATCAACCAATCAGAATTGAGAGATAACTTTTCAGGAAATGTCAGTTTTAGGCTTACAATCAGGGTTAGGTGCTTCTACTCCCTTGTTAATCAGCTATCATTTCCCTTTGATTTTAGGAATAAATTATGGGTAGGGTTCGGTTTAGGGGTAGGGATTGGGTTAAGTCTATATTTTTGGACAGATATGTTGATCCAGGAACATGTCTTACTTGGCAAAATCACGCCGACTGTCCAGTGATCAGTTCATTTATATTGATGTCAAATCTGATGCAATGTATCTTAACTTGCCATAGTTGAATGTAGATTCATGTAAATTATATTTGAGAGCTGCAGTAGTGTTCAATTTTATGTTCTGATACCAAAGCAGGCTTGAAATAGCACATTATAAGTGCCATTTTTTGTCCATTTTGCAGTTTAACATCCTCTTTTGTTATGGAAAAGAGCAGCTAGGACACTTGTGCAAAATATCTGCTTTTGTTTTCCACAGAAGAAAGAAACTCATACAAATTTGGAATGACATGAGAGTGAGTAAATGTTTTTTATTTGTGTGTGAACTATTCCTTTTTTCATTTATACAATTAGATTTTGAAGGAAAGGGTGAATTGAAAGTCGTCTTTGCTTTGAGCCACTTGCAAGTTAATGGCATCAAGTGTACAACCTGGAGGAAAACATTATTAAGGCATCATGCGTTGGAGATCTTTCAGATAGGTTCTCTTTGTTGCCTCTCATAACAAGATCACTTTTCTTTATCGCACCTCAGCAGACAAGAAAAGAGAAAGGAAGCGAGACTCTGAGAGAGATAAGCAGATGTAAGAAGACCATGTGTGGCTTCAGGGAAGCCTTTGGGGATCAGAAATGGAAAGGAAACCGCTCAACAAAAGGGTAAATAGAAGAAGAGCTGTTAAACTGAGCTGTGCCTAAAATATCTGTTTAACGCAGACACGTCGGTTTAAAGCAGACGCTGGTGATGCACTCCTGACCTCTGAAGACCCTGTGATGGACAGGTAATCTCAGGACACTGGGAGGAGCCCACACAAGAGAGAACATCAGTCTGACGGAGAGAGAGAGAAAGAGAGGACGGAAGGATAGAAGAGTGTTTTGCAGTGCTGCCAGCAATGACTCATAGGTCAGATGTGTGTGTGAGTGTGTGTGTGTGTGGCTGAATCGAAGTGAGCTTTAATGAGGAAAAAAGAAAATGTAAAGACAAAGGGTAATAGAGGAAGAGTGCAACACAAGTGTGAAGGGACAATGACGAAACAAATTAGATTATTGAGGAACGTTTGACCGAGCACAAGTCTCTGTCATGTTGCTAGAGTGTTGTAGATGGTTGCCAGGGTGTTGTTGTGCTGTTGCTAGGATGTACTGGGATGTTGTTACAGTATTGCTAGGTAGTTGGTACAATGTTCTTAGTGTTTTTAATGCATCGTTGTGGTTGCTAAAGTACACTGAAAAAAAAACGAATGTAGGGTTTACTTTGAAACAATTTTTACTTAAAAATTGCTAGGAAATTCACAGATGATCACAAAGAAACAGCAAGTAACATATTGAATTAAACACGACATTTTGAAGTAGAAAAACTGAAATAGTATTTTCTTTAAAAACCTCCTGCTGCTGCCACTACTAATTTAGCAAAAAACATTTAGGGTGGTTGCAATAAGCAAAAGTGTTCTGAGTGGGTTTTAGCATATTGCTAGTGTGTATTGGGTGGTGTTACAGGTGGTTGTTTCTAGGTGGTCATTCAGGTATTCTGCATACATTACTATTGCTATTTATTATTTCTGTAGCACGAATGCTGCAAGCTGAAATTTAATATGGTAACACTTTATTTTACAGCATCCTTGTTACACGCTACATGTACCTCATATTATAATAACAATAAATTATGCATAATTACATGCAAGTAACCCTAAGCCAAAACCTAATCCTAACCCTGCCCATATAGTAAGTACATGTTGTTAATTAACATTACTCAGTACTTA
>NW_015505253.1:3147903-3177369 GCF_001515645.1 Sinocyclocheilus grahami | reverse complement strand
TTGGACATTCTCCTGCTGAGAAATAGCTGATAAAAATGTAAGACAAATTTGAGGGCTTAAGAGAAATGTATCATGTCTTATTTGACATTAATCTCAGGACAGAAATAAGGTAGGAGGAAAATTATTTTTTGATGATGTTCCCCAGCATGTTAGCTGTATCGGTTTCAAATTGTGGTGATAGCACAAAGTATCCGAAAGTTACAGTATTTTGTAACAAAATAGGCCTTTTTGTTTATTTCTTGTCTCCCTGAAGGCATTTTAAAAACTGTTGTTTTCTGAGTCCCATACACTGAAATGACAACTCATAACGCCAAGACCGTAGCAAGGAGTGTCGAAAGGTAGGTATAGTCTGATAGAAATGTCTCTATATTTTTTTGGGGGGGGGGGATCTTTGCATTTGAATATTCTCATGTTGAGAAATAGGTGATAAAATGTAAGAAAAATTAGTGTGGTCAAGGGAAATTTTTCATATTCTTATTTTACATTCAATATCTCATGAAAGAAATAAGGTAGGATAATTTTTTTTGCTGATGTTCTCCAACATACAGTGGGGGAAAAAAGAATTTAGTCAGCCACCAATTGTGCACGTTCTCCCACTTAAAAAGATGAGAGAGGCCTGTAATTTTCATCATATGTATACCTCAACTATGAGAGACAAAATGAGAAAATAAATTCCAGAAAATCACATTGTAGGATTTTTAAATAATTTATTTGCAAATTATGGTGGAAAATAAGTATTTGGTCAATAACAAAATTTCATCTCAATACTTTGTTATATACACCTTTTGTTGGCAATGACAGAGGTCAAATGTTTTCTGTAAGTCTTCACAAGGTTTTCACACACTGTTGCTGGTATTTTGGCCCATTCCTCCATGCAGATCTCCTCTAGAGCAGTAATGTTTTGGGGCTGTCGCTGGGCAACACGGATTTTTAACTCCCTCCAAAGATTTTCTATGGGGTTGAGATCTGGAGGCTGGCTAGGCCACTCCAGGACCTTGAAATGCTTCTTATGAAGCCACTCCTTCGTTGCCCGGGCGGTGTGTTTTGGATCATTGTCATGCTGAAAGACCCAGCCATGTTTCATCTTCAATGCCCTTGCTGATGGAAGGAGGTTTTCACTCAAAATCTCACGATACATGGCCCCATTCATTCTTTCGTTTACACGGATCAGTCGTTCTGGTCCCTTTGCAGAAAAACAGCCCCAAAGCATGATGTTTCCACCCCCATGCTTCACAGTAGGTATGGTGTTCTTTGGATGCAACTCAGCATTCTTTCTTTTCCAAACATGACAAGTTGAGTTTTTACCAAAAAGTTCTATTTTGGTTTCATCTGACCATATGACATTCTCCCAATCCTCTTCTGGATCATCCAAATGCTCTCTAGCAAACTTCAGACGGGCCTGGACATGTACTGGCTTAAGCAGGGGGACACGTCTGGCACTGCAGGATTTGAGTCCCTGGCGGTGCAGTGTGTTACTGATGGTAGCCTTTGTTACTTTGGTCCCCGCTCTCTGCAGGTCATTCACTAGGTCCCTCCGTGTGGTTCTGGGATTTTTGCTCACAGTTCTTGTGATCATTTTGACCCCACGGGGTGAGATCTTGCGTGGAGCCCCAGATCGAGGGAGATTATCAGTGGTCTTGTATGTCTTCCATTTTCTAATAATTGCTCCCACCGTTGATTTCTTCACACCAAGCTGCTTACCTAGTCTTCCCAGCCTGGTGCAGGTCTACAGTTTTGTTTCTGGTGTCCTTTGACAGCTCTTTGGTCTTGGCCATGGTGGAGTTTGGAGTGTGACTGTTTGAGGTTGTGGACAGGTGTCTTTTATACTGATAACAAGTTCAAACAGATGCCATTAATACAGGTAACGAGTGGAGGACAGAGGAGCCTCTTAAAGAAGAAATTACAGGTCTGTGAGAGCCAGAAATCTTGCTTGTTTGTAGGTGACCAAATACTTATTTTACCAAGGAATTTACCAATTAATTCTTAAAAAATCCTACAATGTGATTTTCTGGATTTTTTTTTCTCATTTTGTCTCTCATAGTTGAGGTATACCTATGATGAAAATTACAGGCCTCTCTCATCTTTTTAAGTGGGAGAACTTGCACAATTGGTGGCTGACTAAATACTTTTTTGCCCCACTGTATATGTATAATTGCACTGTAACACGGACACCTTCAAATAAAGTGTAACCTTAAATACTTGGTGTTTGCTTGATTTGAACGGACTAATAATAAATCTCTCAATTCAGTTTTCAATTCAGATGTACTTTATTGGCATGGCAGGCATTTCTAACTATTACCATGTATAAATGAAATAAACAGAATTCTAAACTTTCTAGAAACATTCTAAAATTCTAAACTGTGTGTTTGAGAATGCATCACGAGGCGCTTTTCCATTAAATTGAAATTGCGAATTGAAAATACGCCTAATGGAAACGCGTCAATTTCGCAAAAACGGCCATATATCGCAAAAAAGTTTTTACGCTCGCACGAGGTGGTTTTTCAGGCAATGCGAAAAAGGATTAATTCGCAAAACTGCAATGGAAACAGCTTTTTCGCATTTACAGGTCACATGGCGTATGTAAAAAGTCATATGATCATTCTTCAATGTACTATAACCTCCAAGAAACACTTCATAAGTGGCCGCGCTCCAGTATAAGGGGCTTTCCCTACTATTAATACTTAGACAATTTACACTGCACACGTCTGCGGTGCAGTGTGGCTCTGATACGATCACTGAAGCTGATTACGGCCACTCAATGCTTGAGTTTATGTTTTTATACAGTCTATGGTTTATTCCAGCCGCGCCACGCACGTTTCTGAAGCGGCTCTCTTTGCTGCTTCTGTAAAGATACACGCATAAGCCTCCTTTGAATAAATATAGCCAAAATCCCACCAAAATCCATTGCCATGACTTATCGCGAGAGGCAAAAGGTTACGTTTTAGTCGCATAACACTGGCTAATGGAAACGCCGTCATTTCGCAATACTTTTTTATCGACATTCAGAAAATATCGCCAAAGTTTTGCGCTAATCTGTAATGGAAACGAGCCTACTGATGGGTTGGCTCGTTTCTCTTTTTGTGACTGGCATTAATGTACCATGCTGCTAATAAGATACAATCTCTTTTTTCACATCATAAATATTTGTTGTGTGTGTCTAAATTCTGAAGTCAGGACATATTCATTCAAATTTGAAACTGACGATTTTCTCTTAGATTTTTTGAAACTCACGATCTCTTTGGCTACAGTATGGTCACATCCAGGTATCTTTGGGCCACCACTTCTGTCAATATCTGCTTGTTGAAATTGGTAATTAACAGGTAATTGCTCAGTCTGTCATTTTTTCTTAGTTCGCAGTCTGAGATATTCATTCGGCTGTTGTATATTCTCTGGTCAAAGCCAAATAACATTCAAGTTTACTTTGATTTTGTGTTGTTTCAGTCCAACAAGTCATTTGTTTATTCATTTAGTATGCTTGGACAAGTTCATTTGGGTTGAATTGTGACTTGTTTCTCTCTCAAGTTAAAATAGGGTGGTGTTAAAGAGATCATTTCCCAAAGGGTTTTGTTCACAGCAAAGAGCTGAGGAACCACACACATACACACACACACACACACACACAATCATACAGAGACAGACAAACAGCTTTAATAACTCAGTAGGTGTGTATCGATTATACAAGCACCACATATCATAGAGAAACTTCCTTGTTTTGATTCCAAATCTATAACTAACACACATTCTGAACACAGTTTGCAGTGTTCAGTGACAAAGGTGGGTGGTAACATCAGTGAGGGGACACAGGTGTCAGTCAGCCAAACCCCTTAGCAACACAAGCTGTCAACATCTGTATCCATAGCAACTGTGCTTGTTCTATGGTTGGCAACAGCATTTCAGTAACAAATTTTAATCAATGAGAGCAACTAATTATTCCTCATCTGATTAACACGAGCGAGTTGAAA
Source organism: Sinocyclocheilus grahami (assembly GCF_001515645.1). Lineage (NCBI taxonomy): Eukaryota > Metazoa > Chordata > Actinopteri > Cypriniformes > Cyprinidae > Sinocyclocheilus > Sinocyclocheilus grahami. The sequence goes on along the minus strand of NW_015505253.1, from coordinate 3,173,407 downwards.
TTAACGAGAAAGTTGACATTCTCATTCTCACTTGACATTAGTGTTTATTTTATTTAAATAGTGAATACTGAGTCATCATAATTAACTGCATTTAATGTGTAATCTATCTATCTATCTGACAGCATTTGTTATTGTTTGTGTAAGTGTGTTTGTTCATATATACTGAGAGAAAAAGAGTGATTCGATTTTTTTCTGTGTACTCTGGTTAAAAGCTCCTTCTTTGTGTTGATGCTATAAATACTCTCAACCGGTGAGTCATCAACCATTGCACCAATCGGTCTTTTCAACCGTGTCCATTCTGGCACTATCTATGCCCACATACACACTCACACAAATTAAGCTTTGTCATTTAAATCCAGCTTAACAGAATTTTGCTCATATATTTAGAAAGCTTTTGGCACAAAGCAAATATGGAATTAATTAGAAAAGGTGTTACATGAATCACTCTAAAGTTTGGAGTTGTTTACAAGTCTCTGACCTCTAAACTGTGTCTCTCATCTCACTGCCAGCTCCATCAGGATGATTCCAGCACAGCTCCTGATCCGCACAGCAGTGTGTCACTGCAAGACAATCTGTGCAGCTGGAAATCAGCCTCCAGTGTTCAGAACCTGACACACTTCATTTAGCCTGTGTCCTAATCAGCGATGTGACGTTTGCAGCAAAAGTTTCCAGGGACAAGTAATGTGTCTGTCTGTGCATAAATTAAAAAAACTGTCAAAACTATTGTATAGTATACCATAGTTCATGTTTACTACTATAATGGAACTGGATTTTGGACCAATGAGATCGAACTATAGACTGGGCTCTAATGCTGCAGCATCCACACATACAGTGATTAAAGCAATAGTTGACTCAAAAAATGAACGTTCTTTCATCATTTACTCTCCCTCGTGTCATTTCAAATCTTTTCTTCTGCCGAACACAAAATACTGTAAAATGTTTTGAAGAATGTTTGGTCCAAAAAACCATTGGACCCCATTGATTTCCAAAACCTTCACTCTCTCTGCTCCTCTCCGGTGGAAAGAGAAAATAAAGAAGAAAACCCTTAGATGTTTTTCTAAATATCTTCTTTTGTGTTCCATAGAAGAAAGAAAATCGTTTTGGAATTGCATAAGGGTAAGTAAATTATCACAGAATTTTCATTTTTCACTTAAAATTAGGGATGCACCGATATGAAAATTTTGGCCGATACCGATAACCGATTATTCTTTATTTTTGAAAGCCGATAACCGATATGTTGGCCGATATACACACACACACACACACACACAATCATACAGAGACAGACAAACAGCTTTAATAACTCAGTAGGTGTGTATCGATTATACAAGCACCACATATCATAGAGAAACTTCCTTGTTTTGATTCCAAAATCTATAACTAACACACATTCTGAACACAGTTTGCAGTGTTCAGTGACAAAGGTGGGTGGTAACATCAGTGAGGGGACACAGGTGTCAGTCAGGCAAACCCCTTAGCAACACAAGCTGTCAACATCTGTATCCATAGCAACTGTGCTTGTTCTATGGTTGGCAACAGCATTTCAGTAACAAATTTTAATCAATGAGAGCAACTAATTATTCCTCATCTGACATTCTCATTCTCACTTGACATTAGTGTTTATTTTATTTAAATAGTGAATACTGAGTCATCATAATTAACTGCATTTAATGTGTAATCTATCTATCTATCTGACAGCATTTGTTATTGTTTGTGTAAGTGTGTTTGTTCATATATACTGAGAGAAAAAGAGTGATTCGATTTTTTTCTGTGTACTCTGGTTAAAAGCTCCTTCTTTGTGTTGATGCTATAAATACTCTCAACCGGTGAGTCATCAACCATTGCACCAATCGGTCTTTTCAACCGTGTCCATTCTGGCACTATCTATGCCCACATACACACTCACACAAATTAAGCTTTGTCATTTAAATCCAGCTTAACAGAATTTTGCTCATATATTTAGAAAGCTTTTGGCACAAAGCAAATATTGAATTAATTAGAAAAGGTGTTACATGAATCACTCTAAAGTTTGGAGTTGTTTACAAGCCTCTGACCTCTAAACTGTGTCTCTCATCTCACTGCCAGCTCCATCAGGATGATTCCAGCACAGCTCCTGATCCGCACAGCAGTGTGTCACTGCAAGACAATCTGTGCAGCTGGAAATCAGCCTCCAGTGTTCAGAACCTGACACACTTCATTTAGCCTGTGTCCTAATCAGCGCTGTGACGTTTGCAGCAAAAGTTTCCAGGGACAAGTAATTTGTCTGTCTGTGCATAAATTTAAAAAACTGTCAAAACTATTGTATAGTATACCATAGTTCATGTTTACTACTATAATGGAACTGGATTTTGGACCAATGAGATCGAACTATAGACTGGGCTCTAATGCTGCAGCATCCACACATACAGTGATTAAAGCAATAGTTGACCCAAAAAATGAACGTTCTTTCATCATTTACTCTCCCTCGTGTCATTTCAAATCTTTTCTTCTGCCGAACACAAAATACTGTAAAATGTTTTGAAGAATGTTTGGTCCAAAAAACCATTGGACCCCATTGATTTCCAAAACCTTCACTCTCTCTGCTCCTCTCCGGTGGAAAGAGAAAATAAGAAGAAAACCCTTAGATGTTTTTCTAAATATCTTGTTTTGTGTTCCATAGAAGAAAGAAAATCGTTTTGGAATTGCATAAGGGTAAGTAAATTATCACAGAATTTTCATTTTTCACTTAAAATCGAAGCTTATTGTAAAGTGTTAGCAGCTCTTTGCACATTTTGTTTTGCGAACCCATAAATAAATTGATTTGTGCTTGAATGGATTTATTTGTAGAAAATTAACAATTCAATTTGTAGAAGCACTCAAGCATGTTTTTAGCAAAGCGCCAACCAATTAACCCTAAATTAGTTTGATTACATTTGTTTTTCTTTCAGATCTAACATGGGGTGGTAAAATGTGATAGTTAGCAGTGATTCCCCGCTGAGATTAAAGCAGACATTATCTAATCATCTGCTTTGCAACATGCAAGATTTTAAAGCTAGTTCTGTTTTTTATGGCACCAGGTCAACGCAAAGTTGAAAGCAGCATCAAAGATTCTCCAGCACACATGCATTCTCAAAATACATAGAGACAGCAGCTCTAACAAGCATCTTGTTATCATGTTCATTAGATTTAGTTGCAGTGTGAAAGTGTTGCTTGCCTTGTTATATTGGGATTTACAGTACATATACACACAGTCAAGTTTTCAGATTTTCAAAGAGTCACTTATTTATTTTGACCATAATATCATCATCTTTTATGTTTTGCTGGTTTACTCTCATGCATTATGTTTTCCAGCAGTCGTGTTTCTGCACGTATTCATGCTCCAGGAAATGAAGAGCTTTGGGAAAATCAGCTGGGGGTCTCTTACTAGCCTCCCGAAATCATGAAGCTTATCTTATTTGTTTTATGATGTCAAGTTCAGCGAATCAGTGAGTTCAAGTCAGCGTCCGCTCAGACCACCAGAATGAAACACTAAAACTGATATCTGATAGCAAAGTCAGATCAAAATGAAGGTTCTTCATTTCTTGCCCATAGCTGTGTAATTTTGTATGTTAAAATACTCTCTCATATCTCAATTTTCTGTTCAGACTACCTATAAGCCAGCCATTGTTAGTTTGATGTGCTGAAGAGTGAAAAACTCTGACGCATTCAAAGCATTGATCTGTTTATTTGAGCAAGCCAATATGACAACAACTGAGTCAACCAATGACGTAAGTTTGAGGACGATTCCTGTTAGATAGATACCCTTTAATTTGAGATGCAGAGACAATTATACACAAGCCTTTCATAGGTTGACCTCTTGACAACATCTCGACCAGCCCAACAAGCCAACATTGACTGTGAATTTGGTATGAGACAATCTATTTGTCCAACCAATTTGATGTTAGTGGTGCAGACGTTACACACTTTACTTTTAATGTATCAGTAATATCTGCAAGACAGCGATGAGAAAACTGGAAAGGAACTGGAGGCTTTTGAATAATAAGTTTCATGTTTTTCCAAAGAAAATTACCCTAGTAATCTCATGTCTCCTTCAGAGTTTTAGACGAGATCTCAAGAATTCTATCAAAAGGTTGTACATCTCAAATCAAAACATTTCTCATTGAATACCTAGACCTAATGATCATATAAACTGCTATATCAACATTAGATAAATATTGACTAATCTGTGTCTATTTTATTTTATGTCCTTAGGCATTTTAGGAGAAACATCTGAAGTTGATCCTCTACTGAAGCATAATGAAGAACTCCAGTAAGTCTCACAAGTTATGAAACATCCATGAAAGAGTATTACGCCCCACGTCTAGGGGTAGTAAGAATATAGCTCTTAACAGGAAAACACACGTACACACAACACGGCAAATACAAGAAACGCAGGTCGTAACAAAGAGCCCCTAAGCATTTTTTTTCTCTGGGTATAGGTTCAAAGAAACTTCTTATCAAATGCTCTTTGCATTTTAGAAGTTCTTCATATCGTTTTTCTGGGTTTTTAAGCAACAGGGCACAGATGGTTTTCTAAAGAATTATAATAAAAAGTACTTTATGGAACTTCAATAGTATACATCCCTTTGTAGTTTTAATTGGAACTTGAGCAGTAATGTTTTACAGCAGAAGGCTTGAGTCTGTTCTTCAAATTCTTTAAATATTCTGGGCCAGTTTGGTCTTTGCCATTGAACCATTTCATGCAAAATTACATTAACATTTAACTTTATGTGCTTGCTTGGACTTCACTACTGCTTTTTTAGGAGAACCCATCCACCCACTCGCACACCAACACGCCCCTTACACAGATGTCCTTCCGCCATCCGGATATCTGACTGCCACATGTAAATTAAGCACTCCCTTTGGAACCTGTTGCCATAGAAACTCTCATTAAGAGCTAAGAGAGATGCAACATTTGCGTGTGTTCAGACTCCTCTGAGGATGGTTTGGGTCAGTGTGTGCATCTTATCAATATGTTCAATATTATTGGTACTCTTGATCTTCCTAATTACATCTGACTATTCAGATTGTTACCCAATATTTAAATATGAATCAGTCAAGTTGGGTTGCCATTTAAGACATGGCAAGCCTCATACATGTTCTATTAATTGGAAAGTCATAAAGGTCAGATGAGAAAGAGAGAAATGAAAAGAGGGGTAAAGAGAATGGATTTTATTTGTTTTTCTGTGTTAGGGATTTACATGGTAAATGTTAGTCTCAAATGTCAGCGTGACTAAATCAGTGAGCAAAGAGAAAGAGAATGAGAGAATTGACTTATTTTACCATTTATTTTGAGCACAAGTGCACTGCCAAAACATGTCTATGGCAGTATGTGAACTAACCCAGCAATTAAACCCAAAATACAAATAATTTCCTTGTGCTTTTTCATGGACCACAAAAAAGATATTGGACAAAATGTTTACATTTTATACAATGACAGTAAATGGGGACATTTCTGGTGAGCTGCAAAAAATTAATGACACGTGATAAGGGCAAAGCTCACTTCAATTCAATACAGACATATTGAAAATGTTAATTATTGAAAAAATATAACTTTTAGAGTTCAGTAAGTCGCTCAGATGTTGACTGAATAGCTGTTCAAGAAGAAAAAAATCAAACCTGCTTTAAAACCCAGCAACACAACTGTAGCTGTATAACTTTACAACAGCAACACAACTGTAGCTGTATAACTGTCCGAGCGGTATAACTTTACAACAGCAACACAACTATAGCTGTGTAACTTTACAACAGCAACACAACTGTAGCTGTATAACTTTACAACAGCAGCACAACTGTAGCTGTATAACTTTACAACAGCAGCACAACTGTAGCTGTATAACTTTACAACAGCAGCACAACTGTAGCTGTATAACTTTACAACAGCAGCACAACTGTAGCTGTATAACTTTACAACAGCAGCACAACTGTAGCTGTATAACTTTACAACAGCAGCACAACTGTAGCTGTATAACTTTACAACAGCAGCACAACTGTAGCTGTATAACTTTACAACAGCAGCACAACTGTAGCTGTATAACTTTACAACAGCAGCACAACTGTAGCTGTATAACTTTACAACAGCAGCACAACTGTAGCTGTATAACTTTACAACAGCAGCACAACTGTAGCTGTATAACTTTACAACAGCAGCACAACTGTAGCTGTATAACTTTACAACAGCAGCACAACTGTAGCTGTATAACTTTACAACAGCAACACTGCTTTAACAAAAAAGCAAAACAGCAACAGACTTATGTGCCATCAAAACAAACATTTTAAAAACGCTCTCTAATCGCTCTTGCGGTACTTTGATGTCACAAAAAAAATCAAAGCTGCTACATAGTAAAGAGTCTTTACTAAAGACTTACTACTTCGAGGACCTTCATAGAAATGCAGTGGAGGGAAAAGTACAATATTTGTCTTTCAAATGTAGTGGTTGCCACAAGCCCTCCGGACGCCCCTTCGTCGAATCCGCCGGCCGCGCTGTTCTCAAGCCCTCCGGCCGTTCCTCACTCTAGGCTGCCGTGCGTGACGCCGTGTTTCGTTGTGAAAGCTAAACTACTTTGTTTGGCTTTCCAAAAATGGACAAGACTAGAAATCAGTGGTTAAGTTGTATTTACAACACTGTTCCAGAACACTTCAACCCAAATATTCATAACAAATAAATTATTAAATGCTAAAACTGAATACATTTAAATGAACAAACCTGGCGTTGCATTTGCAACCATGTGAAAACGGGGTGCTGCAGCCCCCTCAGCACCCGTACTTCCCGCGTCCCTGAACGGGCCCCAAGCACTCGTGTTCGCAAAGCATGTTGTAAGAAACCATCAGACCACCACAGTTTTGGTTCGCTTTAAAGAGATCTGAGATAATTTGTAGAATTGTACTGTTAACATGTGGGCTAAACATTCGTGTTCAAGTCCCTCAAATGAAACAGGTTTGCACAATAACATACATCAGGGCTCTTCAACTCGGCTCCTGGAGGGCCGGTGTCCTGCAGAGTTTAGTTCCACCCCTAATTAAACACACCTGACCAAGCTAATCAAAGTATTCAGGACTATTTAAAAATGATGAACAGGTGTGCTGGATAAGGGTTGGAAGTAAACTATGCAGATAACTGGCCCTCCAGGACTAGCCCTGACATGCATGATGGGATTCGCACACTTTCAAGTCCTCTGAAATCAGAAGATATTGTTCTAGGAACACTTACAACACTTTGCTTTTCACAGATTAATCTTCCTGTCCGATTAATTCACATTTGCATAGCCGACTGATCGAGACTGAAGTTTTAAAAGCTGCTTATGTGAATTTTCAGTAGGCTAAATAATTTTTCAGTTTGTTCCACAACGCTATCATGAATTTAGAAGAATTGGAATACAGTGCCAATGAACTACTTATGCCCTTTGCTGTGATTGACAGCTTCCCTTTAGCTACTTCATTGTATGCAGAGCCAGAACATACTGTTGGAGCAGTGGTTCTCAACCTGTCCTGAAGTTCCCCCAGCCCTGCACATTTTGTATGTCTCCCTCATCTATCACACCTAATTCAGCTCATCAGCTCATTAGTGGAGACTGCAAGACCTGAAGTGTGGGTGTGTCAGACATAGGGAGACATACAAAATGTGCAGTGCTGGGGGTACTTCATGGAGAGGTTTGAGAACCACTGTGTTAGAGAAAATGCTGGATGATTAAAGAGCTGTTCCCGGGGTCAGTAACCGCTGTCCTGTTAACAATACAACAGTTACTGTAGCACAGAAACAATAAAACTGATTCTGAACCCTCCATTCATGCCATAGATGTAACAGAGCCACAGAAGAGAAGCATAGAGAGGGAGGATGTGCATTTCATTTCCTCCGTTGGGAGAATGAGTCACACTAGCCTCTCTTCTGACTCCCTCGTACTGTCTTTCACGCAGTCGCAATCATTTAATCAAAATTAATCTATCTGGGAGGGAGCATAAGGTTGGGCCATAAACAGACAGCTGGAAGTGACCGCACGTGTAAGCGTGCTGTTTGTATTTTGACTTTAGATCAAATCTGATTTTCATGACATGGTTTATTATTCATGATCTTTGATAAGGCAAAAATGATTCAGTAAATTATTCACATGCAGTGTTTTGTTCGGAAGTTTTATTCATTATGTATCATTGTGTTTTATGTAACTCAAAAAAAACAATGAAATGTTTTTCAAGTTCACCACAGCAACAGTTGGGTTTCACTTTTTACTCCTCACTTTAAAAAGCAGGAAGACCAACAGGTCATCTGTCTTTTGAGGTGATATCGGTGTCAAAAGCTGAATATTTTACTTCAAAAACTTTCCTAATACTGCATTCAACTCGCATCAGATGAACCGAGTACATTTTTATTGGAAACGAGCCACTCAGACGGAACATGCGAGAACTTTCCACTGCACTCCCTGGGGCGGAAGACGGGTCACTGACACTTGTGCATGTCATGTCATTTCATTAGGATAACAAAGACTGTGAGGATGCTGATTATGAAGGATTCTAGTTATAATCATGCAGATCTGTGTAGAAGCACAAAATCATGAAATATAGAGAAACCCCTTTGTCCCTGATTGAATATCTAGCCTATTCTCAAGGGGAATAATAGAATGAAAACTGTTTCAGGAGTGGACGCTTGAAAGATCTTTATCTCTACAATGACGCCAAGAGCCTCTCATAATCTTTTCTCATCTGCAAAGGGGTTCCGAATGTCTAATTGCATCTGGAAATATCCAAAATGATTTTCTTTGAAACATTTAATTACATTTATGAATGCTTATGTCTTAAAATGTTACTAAGAAAATCCGTTTTACATATAGTTCCTACTATAGGTGTATAAAGCTTCAAAAACCCTCATCTGTGAGAAAACTTCCCCAGAGAAGCCCCGGTGGTCTTTGACTCCCCCAAGTGACTATAAACGGTAAGTGCAAACATGACGGCCACAAAACCTTCACATTCTGAAGGAACATTTTATTTAGTTTACACATAAAATAAGGTACAATTTAAATAGACATATCCATGCACGTAGAACAATATATACAGATCATTAAAAAAAATCATTTACACATCTGTGTGAATGATATAGGCCTTTAAAGTAAATTTAATTTTAAAAGTTGTTTTTTTCAAGTGACTTCCAGGTTTATCTCAATGTTTACATCGCGCTTAAGGCCTGAAACATACTTCACACAAGTATGCGAGGAAATACACTTCTAGTGACACAATTTGAATTTCGTGCGTCATTGTAGTCTATTCCAAGACGTGTCAAATCCAATTTATAATCACAAGATATGTGCTTGCGTAGAAATCTGTTTCTGGCATAAGAGTTCATGCTTTCCATCAAGGCACTTCGGAGAACTTTCATCACGTGAACCACAGTTCCCGCCAAGTTACTACAGTTATTTACAACAGTAAAACCTCAATAAATTAACACAGGATTTTCTTAAAACAGTACAAGGGCCTTTCAGAAACTTTCTTTAATTCATTTTTTATTGCAACGGTGGCTAGTACCAACTTAAAACAGTTTTATTTGCAGTAACATTAACTGTGGTAGGCTAATCATTGCTTTTCGGCGGGAACTATGGTTGCCATAGTAAACGGCATAGTAACGGTTTGCAGCGGGAACCTCAGAGCGTTTTCCCGGGACGGTCCGTCACTGTGTCCGCCGCTGTCAGACTCCTCTTCAATGGCGAAGCGCACATCGGCGACGGAGCTGAGGGAGCTCACGCTGCTCTGCTCCACCGAGCACAGCGCGCACGCCAGAGGCGCGAGAACCATGCCGCCGGTTCCCGGTTCCCGCATGAACGGCACCGGCGTGGAGCGCAGGGCGGGAAACGCGGGGAGGCTGAAGCTGTGCTTCTTCTGGCTCGCGCCCCACTCACGCTGCTCCTCCTCGTGCAGAAGCCGCGTGAAGGCGTTCGTGCGCCTCTTCTCGCGCCGTTTGGTGCGCAGGTAACCGAGCATGATCCCGGTGAGGAAGACTCCGTAGAAAGACACGACGATGAGGATGTACAAATACGCGTTACTGTCGCTTCCACCGGGCAAGGCGATTCGGTTGGTCTGCTGCGACGAAAGCGCGGAGGCGTTGCGCGCCAACTCCATTACTACGAACGAAACGGTTATCTGTCAAATTACAGAGAGAGAGAGAAAGTTAACGTAGTCCTTTCAATGATGTAGGCTACAAGTAGTAATGACAATAGACTAATAATAATAATAATAATAAATAGCCATAATAAAAATAATGAGGTGATTCAGGAATAAATAAAAATAAAATAGGCCTAATAATAATAACGAAGAAATAAAAAAAAAATAAACCACTGTTAAAAAAGGTTATGACTAAAACTGGATCAGAAACAACCCAAATGGTGAATTAAAAAAAAATCTTTGACGAACAATAATTTTGGAGACTGCATCACAACCGGGTTTAACATTTTAGAAAAAACAGAGGGACTAACTAACAAAGTAAAAAAAAAATCGCTTTATAATAACATCACTCCAATATTTAGACATGATTTAAAAAGGCGTAGGCCTATTTATGTTTAAAAAGTGCACATTTTAAGCATTAAATGTGTTTATAATATTGACTATATAAGAGTTTACATTAAAGTTAGTTATACTCACCGGGATGTTTCACCCTGGAGCGCGTCGGCCCGTTCCTCGCTTTTCTTCGAGTCTCTCTGGCTTGTAACGGGGCTGTCAGCTGAGTCCGGTTTAAATAGCGGATCCCATGCGTGGCCACGCGCCAGGAGGATCTGTGACCGAGGCTGAGGGAGTGGGGATCCTCACGTGCTTCCTCACAGGAGTTGAGTCCCGGCCAGAGACGCTCGAGCTCACAGCCACATTCTTATGACGTTTAATGGAGTCCAAGTGCGCAGTGCTGCCAAATGTGCTCATCTATCATAACATAACCAGACAGGCTTGCTTTAGGAAAGCCAGCAGGACAGCTTTCAAAAACCGTTGGAATGGTCATGTTGCTCCAAAACCTGAACTTGATTTTATTCTAAAGCGGTCTAGTTAAAAAAAAAAATAAAAAAAAAAGCATACAAAAAGTATATTTAAAATAGTCCATGTGATGCTTTACACTTTATTTTTAACATGGGCTAATTGGTTAAGGCTAGATGGTATACAGATTCAAATACTGGGCATGCCCACATCAATAGTATAATTTTTTGTCACACTGTACAACAATAATTACTGTTTTTGCATTATTGTAAGAGGTAGGTTTAGGGTTGGGGTAGGTGTAGATGTTAATAAAACATAATCTAATAGTATAAAATTGAACTTGTTAGCTGTATCCCTTTTAGCCACAACCAGGCTAATGGCACGTGCGGCCATTTGTAAATTGAATGTGCGAGACTTCCGGTCTCATTTGCTTCCAGTTATTTTAGCTGTACAATAACAGACCGTTATGCTGTTTGCTATTGGTATTTGTTACTATATTTTAATTCATTATCATAATCATAAACACTGGTTTATAGAACAAATAGTTTACTGCACTTTATTCTTTCTTCTAGTAATTTATATAGCAGCTATTCAATCGAAAGTCTCACACATTCAAGGAAAATAACTTGCATCAGCATCACAAATTAAGGCGATAGCTTTATGTGAGTAGCAATCAATTTGCAACAACAATGAAACATCGTGAGGTAGCCTAAATAATGAAGCATTTAAAAAATATATAAACTGGAAACATTTAAAATAAAAGATAACATTATTAATCAAATGTACAGTGGGACTAATGCCATGCGTTTGAATAAGCAAAGTTAAGCTGTACCTTACAACCCCACTGACGTAGTTTTCAAGGGTCTTCTGGTCTGATTTACGTCGGCAGTGAAAGCATGTTAGAATCTATGCCAACCTCATCTGTCTGGCAGTGATGCATGATGGGTAGGTGTGGCATGACTGTGGAAAACTGGAGCCAGAATGTGCAAACCAATGCCTGACCACACCTGCCAATTAGGATCGAGTAACAGAGAACTGACGCAAAGCACATGAAAATCTGATCAAATCAGCAGTTCTGGGTCAGTTCCCTTTCTGAGAACACATTACAGACTCAAACGCATTATAAGGTGAATCGGAGGAAAACCATCAGTAGTATAACGCTCCTTCAGTTACATGGACGTTTTACAATCACTATAGGGACTGTTGTACTCCACAGCTGTATTCTATAAAAGGGTATAGCGGACCATCAGATATATGCTCTGGTCAAGATCAGACACTTCGACTTTATTCATTCTAGTATTTACACAATGGAGCTAAAGTTAGTCATTGCTCAGTGAAGGATTGAGGTCTTTCTTTAAAACTTTAACACTTTTTAACCTGTAGTTGATTTTGAATGTTTTAGAGTGACACATACTTATTCAAATCCATAGCTAATACTTACTGACGTTTGTGCTGCTGTTTGCCAACCAAAATGATGTCCTTAGGGAAACTGCCTTTTGTTTGTTAAGGGGATTTCACAAAAGACCAATAAAATGGAAAGTGTAGATAAAATCGATTACCAGTTAAAATAATATGCACAAGTGAATATGCAATATTTCAATTTTTAAAAGAAAAAAAAAATCATGAACACAAAAAATGGCAACATGCATTTAAACAAAAATAATTAATAACTTACTCTGTTTACTTAATAGTGATCTTTAAAAACTGAGTTTATTCATAAGACATAGATGTTGTTTGGGACATGTACTTCATAGGAATAACCCACAAAGTTGAGTTTTGCACAGGAAAGCCCTTTATTCCATTATCTCAACTTCACAGGATCAATTTCAAGGCAAATGACAAAATAAATGAATAACTTATGGCCTGATATAGCAATGTATGATTTCATTTTAGTTCAAAACAGGCTATTATCAGGGGCACCAAACAGCGTAGGACCAAAAGGACAAAGTAATAATGTTGAGAGGAGAGAGAGCGTGAGAGAAATAAACAACGAGAACAGAGTTTATGACTGCCGCTTCCACAGGGATCATAGTGAGTTCATTTAACAAACAGAGAGGAAAGAAAAAGAGAGGGGCAGGGAGCGCTTTTATTGATCAGAGATCAGCTATGAATAAAAAACAAGCAAGTCTAATTCAACTCCATCTATATTCAACTCTATTTTTACTTCATGCACACTTTGTTCTGAAGCAGTATTTTTGAGCCATAAATGCCACCTGACTGATCACTATATTAGTGCTCTCTGCAGAAGAGAGAGAAAAATAGATATTTTTCCCCATTGTTAAAAGCCTGCCAAAAAGATAGAACATCTAATACAATACACTGAATTTTTTTGTCATTTTATATTCTGTTTATTTCAGAATACATGGCTGTTTTTTATGGAATAAAAAAATAAAGATCGTAATTATGACTTTTATCTCAGAATTGTGTGATATAAACTTGCAATTCTGAGAAATAAAGTCAGAATTGCAAGATATAAACTCATGAGAGTTGGAACAATTGTAAGAAAATTGTCTTTTTTTCTCCTCAGAATTGGATTGTATAACTTGCAGTTGTGAGTAAAAAGTCAGAATTGAGAGTTTATATATATATATATCTTACAATTTTGACTTTATAACTTGCAATTGCAAGTTTATGTCTCACAAATCTGAGAAAAGTCAGAATTGCGAGTTTGTATCACACAATTCTGTAATTGTGAGAGAAAAAAAAAAGTCAGAATTGTGAGAGAAAAAAGTCGCAATTACCTTGTTTGTTTTTTTTATTCAGTGGTGGAAACGGCTTCCATAGATTTTGAATGGCCTTCAACTGAGTATACATTTTGCCTATTTGACCAAAAACACAGACTAGTTAGTTAAGCTAACCAGCCAAACCTTGATTCCCTGATCTTAAGAATTTACACCTCCATTTGCATCAAGCCTTATCTGGTCTCTTCTTTATTTCTAAATGAAACAGTTCAACTTGCTCAACTGACAATGTCAGTTTGTCTATAGACAAAGAGTGGAAAACCTCCCTGAAATGAGCGAAATCATGTCAAAAAGTTAAATGGAACTGTTTGAATGGTTTATATTAGTATAATTATACAGTCACCCAATAGGAACATTCCAGTCCTGGAACATCAATCGGAATCATCCAATGAGCAGAAATGCTTTGGGGATTTCATACTCTCCACTAAGCAAGTTCTTATATTTAAATAAAGCTAATTATTGCAACAATAAATTAAGCTTAAATATATTAGATTTTTCTAGATCATTGGTCTCCTTCTGACAGTATTAAAAGAAGGTTACGGAAAGATTGAAAAAAAGATAATGGTTTTAGTATTCCAGATGTGTTTGGAGAGAACATTGCTGATGTAAACTGATGCTGGAAGAGTTTCATTAAAGATATCTACGAGTTGTATTTGTTTGAACCTGAAGGTTTCAATGAGAATGTAAGATTAGAAAAACATCCCATAATGCATCGTTTGTGTATGGGGATCAACAAGAACTGGGACAGTTAAGTGCGACACAGAGCGAGATTGACCTACTGTGAAACTGACTTTTGGAGATTTAAAGCCATGATAAAGCTTTTTTGGGGAATAACATGCATAAAAATGTCCTGAGAAATCACATTAAGTATGTTTACATGCACTAATCTTTTGTGCAGCAAGCATAATTGCAGTTTTTGCCTTGATTTCTAAAACAAAAACTGACATGTTAGAACTGTTTTTTAGCAAATATTGTTAGCACATATTCTGTCTCCTCAACTGACCAGTTCATTAAATGTGACACATGAATAAACACGTTTGTATGACGTAAAACACTTCTCTGCATTGCACAAATGTGCAAGCTATTTTTGAATCTGATCATCTGAATTTTTTCCGATTTAACAGATTTTTTTTAGGTCTACACCACCTATTTCAATCTGATCGAAATGTTATTTGGATCAAGCTCAGTCGGCTCAATCGAGGTGTTTACATGAAGGTTTTCAGTCTGATTGAGCCATTATTATTGGATTATTTGGATGCATGTAACAGCACTGAACCTTTTTGCTTTTCAGTTATTTCACTTCTGATTTGTTGACATTGCAGGGTTTTGGAGAGCATGTGTGTATTTGGAAGGGATTTAACAGCTTTAATTTAGCAGCTAAGTCTGGCAGAAGTTAGCATGGCTAACATCACTCTTGGCAATTTTAAGTACTGCTGGTTGTGATTGTTGGTCATCACACTGTATGAAAACATTTCCAAACGATTATGTTCATGTCTGTAACGTCCATTGGAAATCTCCATCCTGATTGGAGGTTGCTATAGTGAGATAAGTACATTTTCTTGCCTGTCTAGTGGTTTTGTCGAATCAGCAGTGGTTTGGCTCTATTTGGCACCATACATCCTCTCAATGTCGTTCTGGTAGTGAGATTTTAGCTCCTTTCGTTTGAGTTTAAAAGCGTCTGTAACCAGGCCGGTCTCTGGGGTCCAGGGCTCAACGCTCAGCCGGATCTTCCGTGGGATCTCGAATCTTTCTAATTGGGCTGTTAAATACACAGGAACAGGAAATGAATCAACTAAACTCAAGAGTAGGAAGCAGAACAAATGTGCATGATATAAACTTTCTTCCATAGGAATACAAGTAACATTTCTAGCTTAAACGATTAAATAATAAACCAACTAATAAACCAAAAAGAAAACAGTATGTCAATATGTTATCTAAATGTAAATGTCTCTAGGGAGTTGTATTAGCAACACTTCAAAGTTTAAAAATACAACTTCCAACAAATCTGCTACTTTTTAATTAAAAATAAGTACAGTAAATAAATAATTATCTTAAGGCTTGAATAGCTCTGCTCCCAAACACTAAACTATGGATATAACTTTTACTGCACTTCTGATTACGCTGCAAAAAGTGTTTGTTTTCCAGTGTAAATGTCTAAAGATTCTTAAATTAAGATACATTTACTTGAGAAGCAAAATTACATAATGGTAAGAAGTCTTGTTTTCTCAGAAACTGATCAAAATGAAGTGAGTTTATGATTAGAAAGAACAAACATATGCCAATGGGCTCAGAAAACTTTCCCTGAGCCCATTGGCAAATATCTGACAGATATTTGCTGTCGTTTAAGAATAAATTCACTTCATTTTGTTCAATTTCTTGAGATGCAAAATGAATACTTCATATCTTAATTTTGCATCACAAGTGAATGTATCTTGAATTAAAAGTGTTTAGGTATTTGTATTGGAAAACAAGACAAAAATTCTGAGGAAAATATTCTTTTTCTGCCATACATGCAAGATTTAATGCTATAACTTTATGAATTTAAGAATGTGCCTTGCTTTAAGATCTTTTTACGGTCTTAATTTGTGGAAGGATGAATTAATATGTGTTAGGACCTGCAGAAACCCTGTAGATACAGCAGAAATAGTTTGAGTAGTATGATAGTACGCTAATCCAAACTGTGTTTCACCTGTCAGTGCTGTTTCTGTGATGACTTTAAGCACCTCCTCCTCGATGACGGGGTTGTTACAGAGCTCCTCCCACAAACCTCTGACACACTTCCTCTCAGCCAGTGCCCGAAGCTGCTTCTGATTGGGCACCACAAAGCCAATCGCATAAGACTCATCACTGGAAAACAGGAAGAGGTTGGACTAAAATTATTTGTGGGTGTATTCAGCAGAGTTGATTACAAATGTGTCGTGTTAGGGGTGGATGATATGACCAAATTTTTATTTCATGACATGAGTATTTTATTTCAGGATAACGATATAAATCATGACATTTTATTTTATCTTTGCGATTTAAAAATAAAAAATAAAAAAAGCAAATAAACAAATACAATACAAATAAGACACAAAAGAAATTAACAGTATAAAACACTACATAGTTTTTGATGCATTAATTAAATAAACATTGATTCTTATTAATTCCACTAAAATTATTCAGTTAAGAGCAGTGATTCATATTTTTTTCTTCATATTTTCATTTCAAATGTTTGTTGTTTTATTCTAATAATTTATTTGTTATAATAATATATTTATATTATAATGTATTTTATTATGAGTTAATATATAAAGTATTTTTATAAAATGTTTTTTTTTTGTTATTACACATTTTTTTTAAATATAACAATAAATACTTTTATATTTAAAAATGCTTTTGAGCTGTTTAAGATTTTTTTATATGTGACCCTGGAGCACAAAAGCAGTCTTAAGTCGCTGGGGTATATTTGTAGCAATAGCCCAAAAAACATTGTATGGGCCAAAATTATTGATTTTTCTTTTATGCCAAAAATCATTAGGATATTAAGTAAAGATCATGTTCCATGAAGATATTTTGTAAATTCCCTACTGTAAATGTATTAACTTAATTTTTGATTTGTAATATGCATTGCTAAGAACTTCATTTGGACAACTTTAAAGGCGATTTTCTCAATATTTAGATTTTTTTGCACCCTCAGATTCCAGATTTTCAAATAGTTGTATCTCAGCCAAATATTGTCCTATCCTAACAAACCATACATCAACGGAAAGCTTATTTATTCAGCTTTTAGATTATTGACACTTAGTGAAATTGACACTTATGACTGGTTTTGTGGTCCAGGGTCACATATATTTAAAAATATAACAATATATTTTATTAAAATGTTTTTGAAAGTTTAAGATTTTAATATAAATTCTTATATGAAAATTATATTTAATACATGTCAATATAGCAAAATCTCTATCGATAGACTCACTGTCATCCAAAATTTAATCATAGGTCACTAGACCACAGCAGAAATTTGTTTACATTTTTCCACCCTAATTAAAGCACTGCACAGTTATGACATATAGAAGTTAGAGGGGCAACAGATTTGGTGACCCTGCTATATAATTGCAGCTGTTGACATCCGAACAAAATGCTTTCTAGGATATAGAATAAAGAGCTTTAGATATCAACCGAGTGAATTTGGGTAACATTAAAGCTGTTGTGTGTGAAATATAGAAGGGATTTTGATAACATATTATGTCATTTGTTAGTAGTGTAACATATGTTGAGGGTCTTTTTGTTAGTGCAGTACAGGTTGTGCTTTGTGTCGGCACCTGTTGGCATAGGCACAGATGTTGTCAACAAGTGGGCAGTTTTTCAAAACGGCCTCCACTTTTCCCAGAGACACGTATTCTCCCGCTTGAAGCTTCACCAGGTCTTTCTTACGGTCTAACATGCAAACACATACACACACATATGCAAATATTAACCATATTTCATCAGATGTGTATGTGAGGTTGTGCTACAGGAAGTTTCTCTTTCTCTCCCTTTTGGAGTGTATCCTGCTTTCTTTGAGTTCTTATCGCTGCCCTTACGGAAATAAGTTGACAGCGAGATGCGTCATTTACAGGAAGTACAGGACTAACACGTTTTATCGTAAAGGAGAGGGGACTTCCATTCGCTTGCTCCTGCCAAAACGTGCTATCTTTACAATGTTCTGGCCAATCTCTCTCACCGATAATCTTCAGACAGCCGTCTCCATGAAACTCGCCAATGTCTCCGGTGCAGAACCACTGCTGGCCTTTCTTATCCATGAAGAAGTCCTCACTGTTCTTCTGTTTGTTCTTGTAGTAACCCATTGTTACGTTGGGCCCACCGACCAGAATCTCCCCTCGCGGACAAGGCCAGTCCGTGCTGTGATATCCACCTAGATACACACAGATTGCATTAAGACACAAAAAGAGAGACAGGAAATGGTTTAAACTGTATAAAGCGCAACAGTAGGGTTCTGTAAACCCGGAGGTTATTAAGCCATAAGTCAGTGTTATTTTAGTCTTGTATAGTCAAACCTTTGTCATAAGGACATATGATTTGGTCCACATGGCAGCTTCTGGCCAAGAACTGCTTATTTAGACAGGAAGAGATCTGATTGACATGTAAAGGGACCAATCACAGTTTTAGGGCGGTTTCCATGAACAGTGGTGGTTGAAAGACTAAAAATTAGCAGAAAATGTGTATAGACTAGTGTGAAACGAATGTGCTTAATTGTATTGAATGCGCTCTTATGGTGTACTTCAAACCTTGAAAGAATATAGTATACAGTATATATATATATATATATATATACACTGTATATATAAATAAATGTATTAAATTGCAACCTAATCATTACAGATGTTTCATTATACTAGTGTGAAACGAATGTGCTTAATTGTATTGAATGCGCTCTTATGGTGTACTTCAAACCTTGAAAGAATATAGTATACAGTATATATATATACACTGTATATATAAATAAATGTATTAAATTGCAACCTAATCATTACAGATGTTTCATTATAAATATATTTAAATACATGACATACAAGTTTCACTATATAATTCAATATTTAAAAACATATACAATACAATTAACATATAATAATTCAATATATAATACTTTAGATTTTAGTATACCATAAATGTTTGCCAGTGCATCCAGCAGTACACTTTAACAATATATTTAAAAAAATAATGTAATTACATATAAATATGTATTTAAGTACTACTTCAGCTAATTGCATCATGTATACATTTCAACTATAATATATTTTTTATAATACGATACGTTCATTTAGATTCTGAAAACAGTAAGATTCAGTAAGTATAAATATATTCCCTTTAAGTATATTATTTCTGTAATAAGTTTTTTTTTAAAACTTTTTCACAAGGGCAGTTCTGCTAATGGATATCTTAGCTAACAGTTAGTAGCTGGCAAATATTAGTTAACAGTATATATATATATATATAGATAGATAGATGTATATATAGATAGATAGTCTCCACTTGCTTACAATGATGCTTTGGAGATTACGTGACACATGGCCTCTCATTCTAATGGTTTTATAATAATACCATTATATAATGTTTGGGACTTTTCTTTGTAATGAGAGCTGTGGATAATAATTTAATGCGTTTTCAAATAGACATTTAGTTACTGTGTATCATGTACAGAACAAAGCTGATCTCTCCAGAAATAGGAGAGGAATACTTAATCTCAAAGTGTCTTCCTTAAAAGGTCACAAACTACCTTTAATGCTTTTTTCCACTTCCTTCTCTTTTGTTTTGCTGATCTTTCTCTCTGCGTAGCAAACCTCCAGACATATCGCCTGATGAATAGGTAAACGTCCATGACAGTGTTTTTATAAGAGCAGATATATGTGTGTATCACACTCACCCTCTATCCAGTCCTTCAGCTGAATTTCACAGCAAACCAGCGGAGCGCCAACTCGTCCTGTACTGTAATCCCAAACTACACACACACATGCACACGCGCACGCACACACAAACACACGCACGCAGACAATAAGTCTATCTACTGGCTGTAAGGGCACAGTTATGTAATTATTTCCATAGCAGAAAATGTTTTATTTCTTCTTTAAAAAAAAAGTCATATTTCAGGAGTCACCATCTGTTCGCACTGTTCCACCACTGATTCCTCTGAGAACACAAACCTCAATCATTTTACAAGGCAGCTGTCCTCCACAAATGTTCATGTTAATGTTTCTTCTGTGGCTACTGAGGATCAGGACATTGAGTTCGTGACCTAGTTTCATTTGCCTGGACATTTGTTAATATAATTTTCTCATTAACAATTATTTTAAATATGTATAATCGGTTTGCATATTAAAGCGGTCATATCATGATTTGTTTGGACTCTCAGGTCCACAGGTTTTTCTTTGCACCAAAAAACTAATTTAGTTTGCATGATCATTTTCCACCCAGTTTTATTGATTAGAACAGAACAATATAGTTTTGCTCGCTTGCATTGTAAAATGTGAGCTTTATATGAGCGATGGTGTATGGGAGTGTATTTTTCACGTGTGTGCATTTTAATATCCATGATTGTGTGCTTTTAACACCTGTTCTATTTACAAACTGTTCATAGAGTGAAAATGCACCAAAAACACAATTTTTGCAACAAACTTTTATGAAGCAACACAAAACAACAAAATAAACTACTTTCCCATTGTTTAAAAAAGATATCTGCCTATATCAAAGAATTACCATTTGGATACACTACTGTTCAAAAGTTTTGTAAAGAAGCCTCTTCTGCTCACCAAGCAGACTTATTTAAATTGTAATAATCTTTTACTGTTTTCTATGAGAATAAATTGTCAAATGTAATTTATTCATGTGATGCAAATCTAAATTTTCAGCAGCATCATCACTCCAGCCTGGCTGATTTGCTGCTCAAGAAACATCTGTGATTATTATCAATATTAAAAACAGTTGTGCTGCTTCATATTTTTGTGAAAGACTCTTTGATGAATAGAAAATTCAAAATAAATCTTTTGTAAGATTATAAATGTCTTCACTGTCACTTGATCAGTTTAATGCATCCCCCAAAAACACAATTTTTGCAACAAACTTTTATGAAGCAACACAAAACAACAAAATAAACTACTTTCCCATTGTTTAAAAAAAGATATCTGCCTAGATCAAAGAATTACCATTTGGATACACTACTGTTCAAAAGTTTTGTAAAGAAGCCTCTTCTGCTCACCAAGCAGACTTATTTAAATTGTAATAATCTTTTACTGTTTTCTATGAGAATAAATTGTCAAATGTAATTTATTCATGTGATGCAAATCTAAATTTTCAGCAGCATCATCACTCCAGCCTGGCTGATTTGCTGCTCAAGAAACATCTGTGATTATTATCAATATTAAAAACAGTTGTGCTGCTTCATATTTTTGTGAAAGACTCTTTGATGAATAGAAAATTCAAAATAAATCTTTTGTAAGATTATAAATGTCTTCACTGTCACTTGATCAGTTTAATGCATCCTTGATGAACAAAAATATTAATTTCTTCTTACAGACCCCAAACTTTTGGATGCTAGTTTAGATTATGAAAAAGTGCATAATATTTGAAATGCTGAATGAGGGTGTGAATCTCACGCTGGCTGATGGTCCCAGCGCCGCAGGTCTCCGTGAGGCCATAGCCTTGTCCTACAGGACAGCAGAAGCAGATGTTCATGAACCGCTGGGTTGTGGCAGACAGAGGTGCTCCGCCTGACAATAACACCCGCAAACGGCCACCTAACAACGCCCGAACCTTCTGGAAGACCAGTCTGGAGAGAGAAGGAGAATGAAGAGTTGGGACTGTGAGAACCAGTGTTGAGGAGTTACTAAAATTAGCAATGCTATTCAATGATAATTCAATTATAATCAAATGATCTGTTCCTAGAATGTCTTCTTTCTTTCGAGTAGCATTGAGAACACTAATTGATTTTGGCAGGTTGTTTTTTGGATATTTCAATGAACCAGTTCAAATATTTGACTCCAAGAATAGTGAAATAAATATTTAGCTACATACTGCTGATTAAATTATACAAGGTACATGTTTTTCATTATATTAGGCTTATATAAATCTAAATCCATGTGTTCAAGTTTGAAACAATAGCTTTACTGTACTTAACTTATGAGCAGCTTGTAATTGGCAAAAGAAGCTTCTCTAACACTGGGGATGGAGTGTGTACAGGTGCATCTCAATAAATTAGAATGTCGTGGAAAAGTTCATTTATTTCAGTAATTCAACTCAAATTACGTGTGTGTGTGTGAGACGCACTTGTCACACAGCGGTGTGCTGTATCCCATCGCAAGCTGCTCCATCTTATAGTTGTAGGCCAACAGAAAAAGAGTCCTCTGAAAAACACTCATTTCCTCCACTTTCAGCATCACATTCTTGTAGATCCGATCCATTATCTCCTACAAACAGAGACAGAGAGAAATGTGCATATAAAAGCCCAAGACATACCTGATGACATCACTGAGGCATGAGTGGGTTTTTTTGGTCGCTTTGACATGGCATGAACTTTTTGTTCCCAGATAAATTAATTTCTTTTCAAAACATTAAAAATGCATTTCATACATACAACGACTGGAATTAACCAGGACTGACAACCAGGTTAAAATTTCTGAATTGAAATCGCTAGTTTCCTGACATCGTGGAGAAACAAGTCTCATTAAAACGCTGAGTGTTATGTAGTGTGGCGTAACATTACAAAATGAATGAATTACAAAACGTTCTTAAAAACATTCTTAAAATCACACACACGTTGCGTTTCCATGTTTTATGGGGACATTCCATAGGCGGAATGGTTTTTATACTGTACAAACGGTATGTGCTATTGCCCTACACCAACCCTACCCCTAAACCTACCCCTCTTTGTGCATTTTTACATTCTCAAAAAAACTAATTCTGTATGATTTATAAAGCTTGTTTCCTCATGGGGACCTCAAAAATGTCCCCACAAGGTAAAAATGTACTAGTATTACTATCCTTGTGGGGACATTTGGTCCCCATGACGTGATAAATACCAGGTACACACACACACTTTTATATATTATAATTATTATTTTAATTGTTTTTATAGTCTGGCATAATATTTATAATTTTTTTTCTTAAAATATTTAAATAAAAATACAAAAAACATTTATATTAAATGTGGGATTATTTTTATATATTTAATTTTTTTATATATGATTTATTTCCCCTCCAAATTCCCTCAAAGTTGAACCAAAATCACAATATTAAGGCCCTGTGAAATGTGTTTTATTTTTTTCTGAAATTATGGTTTATTTTTACTAAATTGTGTTTTTCTGTTTAAATTTTTTCTGGATTCCATTTTAATGGTTTAATTTAATTGTAATAATTAATTTCATTTTAGACTATTTTTAATAATATCTAAATGTATTTTATATTAAATAAATAAATATATATATGTCAGTGACTTTGATTTGGTGGATATATACATATATACTGTATATATCCACCAAATCAAAGTCACTGACATACAATCGACATGCATGAGGCAAACAGGAAATGACATCACAAAAACGACCCCTTGACTTCACGTGGGCACAGAGCAATGTCCTCTTCTCCCAGAGAGAGAAAAAAGAAAACACAAAAAAAGTCTCTGAAAAACCTTGAAGCACCATGAATATGGTAATCGTTCAGCACAACGGCACATAAAGCGCCGCTGCATTACCATCTGGTATCACCACAGTATTGTTTTGTAAGGGAAGTGGATTACAGATTTGATTCTAATTGAGTTACTGCTGACATTTTTCCACTTCACATTTAATCACATCTCATGTGACAACGGGAGGGTGGAGAAGCGCTTTCTGAGTTTTTTTTCCAAAGCTCCCTTATGATTCGGATGTTCTCCCACTGCTCTCAGCCGCTGTGTTTATGGAAGTTTTATGGAACCATTACAATGTGTGTGTGTGTGTGTGATTAAACATTATTAATTGTGTATCTACAGTGTGTGAGTCACTACTCGTGTGTGTGTCAGAAGGATATCCACTTCTGGATACAGAAGGATATCCACTTCTGGCTTTCTCACGTTCGGTTTACAACTGTAAATCATTCCAGACAATCACATTCGCTGACATTCAACCCCAAAAGCCCAGAGAGAAACAGAGAGAGAGATTCAGCCTTACTGGTACTGCTGCCATTAAAGTGGGCCGCAGGACGCTAATGTCTCCTTTGCTTCCCTTCTTTATCTTGGTGGACTATAAAGTAAAAATAATGAAAAGAAAAGTTTTAATTCATCTCAACACAGTTGCAAAAAATAAGAAACTCCCACAGCACTGCACATTTTTTCTATTACGTACTGCTGTTGTTTCAGCATTTTCCACTGACAATATTTGATATTCAATGCTTGATTGTGACATCACCGGGCTTTCTCACGTTCTGTTTACAGCTGTAAATCATTCCAGACAATCACATTCGCTGACATTCAACCCCAAAAGCCCAGAGAGAAACAGAGAGAGAGATTCAGCCTTACTGGTACTGCTGCCATTAAAGTGGGCCGCAGGACGCTAATGTCTCCTTTGCTTCCCTTCTTTATCTTGGTGGACTATAAAGTAAAAATAATGAAAAGAAAAGTTTTAATTCATCTCAACACAGTTGCAAAAAATAAGAAACTCCCACAGCACTGCACATTTTTTCTATTACGTACTGCTGTTGTTTCAGCATTTTCCACTGACAATATTTGATATTCAATGCTTGATTGTGACATCACTGTGTTGATCAAGTTGTAATTACAGAGCAGTGCCTTATTGTGACATCATACTGAAAAAAAATTGTAGAAGAAACTATTTTTTAAATAATTGCTAAATTTCACAAATAATTACAAAGTAACACAATGTATTAAACATCATCACAAAGTCACATGTCTCATTAAAAGGCTGAAATTGTATTATTCCTTAAAATATTTAAAAAATTTAAATGTATTTATATAGAGAGAGAAAGAGAGAGACTGATTATATATTTGATAATGTATACAATATAAAATTAAGAAATTTGTAACTAAAATTGATTATACCAAAATTATTTTATATTATTACTTTAATTGTTTTAATAGCTGTGTTTTATGTTTAAGTGGTTTAGGCATAATATTTTATTATTTATTAAAATATTTAAAGCAACAAGAAAAATATTTAGTATAAAAGATACAATTTTTAATTGAAATATTTATTGTTATTAGTATATACAGTATATAACAAATATATATATATATATATATATATATATATATATATATATATATATATATATATATA
>NW_015505253.1:3133904-3144590 GCF_001515645.1 Sinocyclocheilus grahami | reverse complement strand
CTGTATTTATTTGATCAAAAATACAGAAAAAAAACTGTTATTTTGTGAAATATTATTGCAATTTAAAATAACAGTTTCCATTTTAATATACTTTAAAATATAATTTATTCCTGTGATGCAAAGCTGAATTTTCAGCATCATTACGCCAGTCTTCAGGGTCACATGATCTTCAGAAATCATTTTAATATGCTGATTTATTATCAATGTTGGAAACAGTTGTGCTGCTTCATGTTTTTTGGAACCTGTGAAAGTTTTTTCAGGATTCGTTTATGAATAAAAAAAACAAAACAAACAAAACAACAGCATTTCTGAAGGATCATGTGACACTGAAGACTGGAGTAATGATGCTGAAAATTCAGCTTTGCATCACAGAAATAAATTATACTTTAAAGTATATTAAAACAGAACACCAATATTAGAAATTGAAAAAAAACTCACAATATTAGTTTTTTCTGTATTTTTGATCACATAGATACAGGCTTGATGAGCACGAGACTCAAACAAAAAACTCAAATTAAAAAACATTAAAAATCTTACTGATCCCAAACGTTTGAACGGCAGTGTAGGATATATATATATATATACACATTCCGTCATAATCTATTATTACCCATCATTTTAATTTTCATATTTTAATTATAATAACACATTTAACAGTTGTGCTGCTTCATGTTTTTTGGAACCTGTGATAGTTTTTTCAGGATTCGTTTATGAATAAAAAAACAAAACAAACAAAACAACAGCATTTTTGAAGGATCATGTGACACTGAAGACTGGAGTAATGATGCTGAAAATACAGCTTTGCATCACAGAAATAAATTATACTTTAAAGTATATTAAAACAGAACACCAATATTAGAAATTGAAAAAAATCTCACAATATTAGTTTTTTCTGTATTTTTGATCACATAGATACAGGCTTGATGAGCACGAGACTCAAACAAAAAACTCAAATTAAAAAACATTAAAAATCTTACTGATCCCAAACGTTTGAACGGCAGTGTAGGATATATATATATATATACACATTCCGTCATAATCTATTATTACCCATCATTTTAATTTTCATATTTTAATTATAATAACACATTTAATTGCTTGTATTTTTGTTCGCATTTTCATTTTTAATAATGAACCTATGAGCATATAGGCTTGTGCATATATTTATTTATGAAGAGAACAGAGAGACAGTGCGTCACTTTTCATGTTCAACAGCACACCACACAGTGACAGCGGAGGCCACTAAATACAACGAAATATGCTAGGGCTGGGTAAAAAAAATAATAATAATAGATTTCTCGATATGAATAGATTCTCATTTTTATGAACCGATATCAATTCTTAAATCCCAAGCGATTCTGTTTTCAGTTGATGAATGAACTGTACATATAGTGCGCCTACCTTTGATATGAAACATTCTCAGATTTCAAATTCTGTCCATTTTATTAGGAAATTCAAGGCGCTCTTTAATATGGTGTGATAGATCGGTGTAGACGTCTCAGATCAAGAGAAGCGGCAGCGCACGTGAACTAATCATCTCTTTCGCTTTACTTGTGGATACTTGCCTATGCGTAATCAAAGGCATAGCAAAAATCTGTGACAGTTTTATTTTTGTTCTGGAGGCTGATAATACTGCGCTCTGCTGCCAAACCGGGGTGGGAATATATTGTAGCGTCTGGACCACTCCAACACACAATATATATTTTGTTAGCTAGATTTCGTTCACAAGATTTGTAAAAACAACACACAAATGTCATGTATAAAATATACATGACATATATAACATACAGTGCGTGGCAAAGAAATCCCCACAGACCCATAATTGTCACCGTTTTTTTTTTTTTTGCTTTCTGTTTATTTTATCCATTGGAAATTACTGGTTTTCTAGGAAACACTGATAACATACAATATCTACAAACACATTAGTGAATGACGACAGATGACAGGATGTTAGCATGTACAGTATGTGTGGATGTGTTTCATACCCGAGGCTGGGAATCCTCTCGGCCATGCCGGTGACTCCAGCAATAATATTACTGTGAGAGATCATGACTCCTTTTGGCACGCCAGTGGAGCCGCTGGTGTACATGATCACAGCCACATCAGACGCACACGGAGGCCGTCTCTGCCTCGACGCTGTGGACAGAAGCAGGCGGAAGTTACAAGAAATTACTAAATTACATATAAAATATTAAGGGACTACTGTATTAATCACTAGCAATTCAATTTGAACTAATTATATCTAGTGAATGCTTCACTGTGACAGAACAGTGCTTTGATCTCCTGAATCCTTATGACATCATAGAGCAGTGCTTTGATCTCATAGTGCAATTCTGAAATCATAGTTTCATTGTGACATCACAGAGCTTCTTTACTTAGTTTTCCTTCAAAAAACTTATAGCAAAATTAAAAATACACGGATGAAGACAAAATTGTAATTTCCATATTTTATTCAGAATGTACTCAGTTTTTAATATATTAATACACAGCTCCCATACCCTTTGACAGATTAATTTCTTTTTTTTCATTTGTGATTCATTTTTAAATCTCAAAATGTGATTTATAGATTTCAAGCCAATTAAAATAACATGAAATATGTATATACACACACAACACATTTTTAAGATGTTATTCATTTCTATGAATTTCCCAGCCCTGGAAAAATCACAATATTCAGTCAGATTTGTTTGCTTTTTGTTTTTTAATGCCATGCCAGCTTCTATGACTATTTTCAAGGTGAAAGCATACAAGTAATAAAAATAAAAAATTATATTTATAAAACAAATTATGTTATTTATATTTTTATGTTTTAAATATAGAAATTAAAGGTATTTAAGACAGAAATATTACGACCCAATAAAATAAGCTCTGATCTGTTTTCTTAAAGTTTTTCTTAAAACTTTCCGTTTTCTGTGGAAACAAGAGATGTTTTCTGTACAATGAAAGCATATTAAATGAAAACTGAACTACTTTAATGATACTTTTATGGTGGCTTTATTTTTGTTCAGTGTGCTGGAAGAGCTGCATAAACTTGTATGATTTACGGATGAACAGTGTTATTTGAGTAATTTTTAAATGTATATATGATTATATATTTTAATATTTAGAATGAGCTTTTATTATTATATTTCTATTAAAAAATGTGTTTTAGTAATTTTGCTGTGCTTTTGTCATTTTTATTTATTTTTAACAACATTTTAGTTTTACTTAACAATAGCAATAATGGTTTAGTACGACAGTAAATGAAGACAAATGATGCTACTATTTGGCAAAACACCCATAACATTGAAGATGAGGGGAGGATCGGTTGTAAACTTGAATTTATAGTTGTTTGAAGTACATTGATAAGACTATTAAAGTAAAAATATTGTGTGTATGTGTGAATAAATAAATAAGACAAGAACAGGAAGTGTCAGCAGCAGAACAGAACGTTTTAGCTTTGAAAACCAAAGTGCCATTTAAGCTATTCAAAGTTTTCAGAACCATAAATGTGGAACATGGGAATTTGAGTGTGTACATTTGTGTGTTTCGAGGCACAACGTGATTTAGCATTAGCATGCTGACACAGAACAGAGCGAATGTCATGTCGAGCCGAAGGAGGAAGATCAGCTGGATGTCATGTGAAGTCTGTGGCAGTGTGAGAAAACGTGACCCGACACACACATATACACACTATCCAGTGTGTAAACGACTACTACTACCAGCTGTTGAGGGTCAGTCCTGCTTCACAGAGAGCTATAATGGAGGAAGTAAATGGCGGAGTGAAAGAGTCAGGAACACCCTCGACCCTGGCCTTAATTTGACACAGATGGAGGATTTCTCATTCACATGACCTGAAGCGACCTCAAACACACACACACACACACACAACCACCTCAAGCACACACACACACACACACACACACACACACAAAACACACACACACACACACACACACACACACACACACACACAGCAACCACTAAAATATTAAGGGACTACTGTATTAATCACTAGCAATTCAATTTGAACTAATTATATCTAGTGAATGCTTCACTGTGACAGAACAGTGCTTTGATCTCCTGAATCCTTATGACATCATAGAGCAGTGCTTTGATCTTTGATGAAATTATATTTATAAAACAAATTATGTTATTTATATTTTTATGTTTTAAATATAGAAATTAAAGGTATTTAAGACAGAAATATTACGACCCAATAAAATAAGCTCTGATCTGTTTTCTTAAAGTTTTTCTTAAAACTTTCCGTTTTCTGTGGAAACAAGAGATGTTTTCTGTACAATGAAAGCATATTAAATGAAAACTGAACTACTTTAATGATACTTTTATGGTGGCTTTATTTTTGTTCAGTGTGCAGGAAGAGCTGCATAAACTTGTATGACTTACGGATGAACAGTGTTATTTGAGTAATTTTTAAATGTATATATGATTATATATTTTAATATGTAGAATGAGCTTTTATTATTATATTTCTATTAAAAAATGTGTTTTAGTAATTTTGCTGTGCTTTTGTCATTTTTATTTATTTTTAACAACATTTTAGTTTTACTTAACAATAGCAATAATGGTTTAGTACGACAGTAAATGAAGACAAATGATGCTACTATTTGGCAAAACACCCATAACATTGAAGATGAGGGGAGGATCGGTTGTAAACTTGAATTTATAGTTGTTTGAAGTACATTGATAAGACTATTAAAGTAAAAAATATTGTGTGTATGTGTGAATAAATAAATAAGACAAGAACAGGAAGTGTCAGCAGCAGAACAGAACGTTTTAGCTTTGAAAACCAAAGTGCCATTTAAGCCATTCAAAGTTTTCAGAACCATAAATGTGGAACATGGGAATTTGAGTGTGTACATTTGTGTGTTTCGAGGCACAACGTGATTTAGCATTAGCATGCTGACACAGAACAGAGCGAATGTCATGTCGAGCCGAAGGAGGAAGATCAGCTGGATGTCATGTGAAGTCTGTGGCAGTGTGAGAAAACGTGACCCGACACACACATATACACACTATCCAGTGTGTAAACGACTACTACTACCAGCTGTTGAGGGTCAGTCCTGCTTCACAGAGAGCTATAATGGAGGAAGTAAATGGCGGAGTGAAAGAGTCAGGAACACCCTCGACCCTGGCCTTAATTTGACACAGATGGAGGATTTCTCATTCACATGACCTGAAGCGACCTCAAACACACACACACACACACTAGTACCATTCTCAGGATGGGCCCCCAGCCTCTTCACAGCCGCCATGCTGTGGACACTGATGCCTCGTGGGTATTCAGAGCCGATCTTGAGTTTATCGTCCACAACGATGATGTGTTGTAATCTTGGCACCTCTAACAAAATATTCTGTCAAAATACAAGCATTAGTGTGTGTATTTAACTGAAGCATTTCAAAGCAAAATATAATATTCAGTAGGAGGGGCTTGGTTAATTGGATTATGGAAAGTAGGCTGTGATATTATTGATTAGTATAGTTTTCCATGCCCATTGGATTCAAAGGGTCAAGGTTACACCATCTTTCTCCTTTGCAAGCAATACATACAGTAAATTATATATACACAACTGGCCACATTACTCAGATTTTTTTATGTTTTTGAAAGAAGTCTATTATGCTAGAATAATTTCTGAAGGATCATGTGACACTGAAGACTGGAGTAATGATGCTGAAAATTCAGCATTGCATTACAGAAATAAATTACATTTTACAATATATTACAATATAAAACAGCTATTTTGAATTGAAAAATATTTCACAATATTTTCATTTTTATTGTATTTTTTATCAAATAAATGTAGCCTTGGTGAGCAGAAGAGTCTTCTTTCAAAAACATTAAAAAAATTAAAAAAATAATAAAAAAAAAATATTCCAAACGTAACACTTTCAAACTGTGGTGTATATTTTCAGTTTTATTAGATGGTATATCTTTTGTTAGTCATATTAAATATAATGTTTCATCTGACTAAAACAAGGTTGATTACTACATGAATCACTTTGTATAGTCTGGATTTTGAGTGTTTGATCACCTTGAGTTTGGTTTCCAGAAGTTCTTTGCTGGTGATGATGTGAGAAACTTCAGCTTCATTGAGTCCATGAGCAATAGCAGGACCACCCAGAGTAGAGTAAAGAGTGACCACTGTAAAACACACATACATCTGTATAGGTCTTATAAAAAACATAGTATATATAAAACACTGTATGTATGTATGTATATATATATATATATATATATATATATATACACATACATGTCTTATAAAAAACATAGTATATATAAAACACTGTATGTATGTATGTATATATATATATATATATATATATATATATAATAAAAAAAAATGTTGCATTTCCAATCAGCTTATGCCAGCAATGAAATGACTAGGGAATCATTTCTGCTGAATTGTCTGGTTTAAAGCTTCAGAAAGCATGGTTTTCCTGTCACTGGCATTCACAGGCTCTTTCATGGTATTCCCACTCATCCAGAAAAATGACTCACTGATTTCGGTTTAACTGCCAAGAAATAAGGAACTTTACACTGTGGCAGTGACGTTTGAGTGTTTACATACACTCATGCTGATGGAGCATTTCTCTTTCCTCTCTATAGAGATTTTTCCTTTTATTTTTCAATTTAATGTCAACAGAAAAAACACTCAAGTAAGATGTATGACAAAAAATACAAAAGGTAAGTGCCACTTTTTATCCCACAATTCTGACTTTTTCATGCAATTGCGAGTTTATCTCTCTCTAATCTGAGTTTACATATCACAATACTGAAAAAAGTCTAAATTATGAGATAAAAATGTACAATTATGCTTATATATATATATATATATAATTATTATTATTTATCCTGTGAACTTCCATAATGATGTCATCATCTCTCCTTACTTTGAAATAAATGCTGTTTGTTTTTATATTTTGTTATGCCATACCTTTTCAATTTTTCTTTACACAATACACAATTTTTTTTTATAATGTTTTCAAATTTAATTGATTTAATTTTAATTAATTTACAACAAATACCGTAAAAACAGCAATATTGTGAAATATTCTTAAAATTTAATTCGTCAGTGTCACATGATCCGTCAGAAATCATTATAATATGCTGATTTGCTGCTCAATTATTGTCAATTATTATTTGTGTTCAATTATTAATATTAGTTCTTATTTTTTGGTTATATTATGTTAAAAACAGTCATGTTGCTTAAAGGGTTAGTTCACCCAAAAATGAAAATTCTGTCATTAATTACTCACCCTCATGTTGTTCAAAACCCGTAAGACCTTCGTTCTTTACAGCTGAACCACTGATGTCACACGGACTACTTTGTCGATCATCTTGGTACTTTTCTGGACCTTGAACATGGAAGTTACCTTGCTGTCTATGGGAGGGTCAAAGAGCCCTCAGATTTCATCAAAAATATCTTCAATTGTTTTCCGAAGATGAATGAAGGTCTTACGAGTTTCGAACAACACGAGGGTGAGTAATTAATGAAAGAATTTTCGGTTTTGGGTGAACTAACCCTTTAATGTTTTGACTGTCTTTACTGTCACTTTTTTGATTTATTAAATTTACTTTGGATTTAAATGAATATATTAGGGATGCACCGATACCACTTTTTCCAGTACTCGCCCGATACCGATACTTTTATTTTTGGTACTTGGCGATACCGAGTACCGATACCAATATTTTTTTATTGCATTTGTAAATTTTTTAAATATTGGGTACAGAAACCAAAAGAGTATGTATAACGTTAGTTGGTTAACGTCATTTATCAAATAGATACAGTCAAACCCAAATTTATTCAGACACCTTCAACATTTCTCACATTATCACAGTTTATTCGCTATAGTTTAGAAAATGGTAATAAAATATAACAAGAACTCCCGAGTTAAACTGTGTCAGAACAAATTCAGCTTGATAATGTTAGATAACATTGATATAAAGGTATGTAATGGATTGCAATCAACCAACTAACAGCTGTTAGTATGACAGTATTTACACAACTATGAATACTTAGTCGGGCAGCCCTTAGCCTTAATGACAGCCTGTAGTCTCCTGGGCATGCTGTAAACCAGGTTCATGCAAACCTCAACTTCAAATTTTTTTTTCCCAGACTAGGTCTGAATAATTTTTGGTCCCAAATTTGTATCAATTTTACTGGTAGTCCACTGTATGAATAATTTTTTGGTATGATTTGTCATAGTTTACGTTATTTTGCTATCCTCACTTACATAAATGAACTATAGTGTCCTGCACCCACTAGTAAAGAAATATCAAAAATGATATCTGGTCTCTGAATAATTTTTGGTTTGACTGTATATCCTTCGGTTATTTTCACACTTAATTATGCCCATTAAAATGTATTTTACAAGTTTTTGTTACTTTCACTGTTCATTGTTTTGCTCTATGGTACATCATCTTTAATTTAATAGCATTAGAGCTGCTCCATTGCAGCGGCTTAGTACTGTAATCACGCGCTTTGCTGTAATAATGCTGGGAACCGCTCGTTATAAATCTTTTAACTGTGATATTTTCAGAAATAGAAGTCGCGTTTTTTCATCTGAAACGTGCTGCGATTTATATTCCAAAGCCACTCATATAATGCAGAAACACTCAAGCAAGCAAAACACGCGCAACGCGTGCACGTATTTGTACTGGTGCAGAATGAGAGGACAGTAGTACAGCCTAGCGCATTTCACACAGGCTGCTAGACTCACTTTCGCCAGAAAGTCGTGTATGCCTAAGGTTGAAAATAAATTATGTTTATAGTGAATGCCCCTATAAATTGTCTTATTTTTACGATTTAGTTTTAATCCAAATGATGCGTGCTAAGTGAGTGAACATCAAAGATCACACAACAGAAGTGCATGCGCGCTCTCCCCCTACCGTTAAGTAACTTGTGCATTGTTTTACTTACTTGTTTTTGACGTATCCGACCGAGCTACAAACTTTCCAGTGATGTCTGTGAGAAAGATATATTCACTCAACAAGCTCGCGCATCTGCGCCGCTGCGCGCTCAATCCACTCAGCCTGCTTTGTTTATCAGCTTGCGCACATCAGCTATACAGGCGTTAATACTGAATGTTTAACGTTGTATTCATTGCATACATATACTTTGTAGTAGACATCCTTAACTCCATTCTGCTGTCGGTGTTTCTTTGTCTGAATATGGCGCTTATCACATGCTGTGTGGTATCGACATTTGGTATCGTGGCATTTTAACGAGTAAGAGTAAGAGTACGAGTACGAGTACGAGTACTGGAGCTCAGTATCGGGCCGATACCGATACCAGTATCGATATCGGCGCATCCCTACTTTCAATATCTGGTGTGACCCCCTTTTGCAGCAATAACTGCAAGTAACGTTTCTTGTAACTGCTGATCAATCCTGCACAGTGGCTTTTAGGAACAAACAAACAAACAATTGTTTTCCGAAGATGAATGAAGGTCTTACGAGTTTCGAACAACACGAGGGTGAGTAATTAATGAAAGAATTTTCGGTTTTGGGTAAACTAACCCTTTAAGGTTTACTTTTTGTTTTAGTTTATTTTTGATTTAGTTATTTTAGTACTTCAACTTAAACTAAAAGAAAATAGAAATATTGCCCTGGCAACTAGTTCAAATACATTTTTTTCTATTTAATTTTATTACAGTTAATGTTTATTTTATTTCAAATTTAAACCAGGTTCATGCAAACCTCAACTTCAAATTTTTTTTTCCCAGACTAGGTCTGAATAATTTTTGGTCCCAAATTTGTATCAATTTTACTGGTAGTCCACAGTATGAATAAATTTTGGGTATAATTTGTCACAGTTTACTTTATTTTGCTATCCTCACTTACATGAACTATAGTGTCCTGCACCCACTTGGTCTCATCCATCCATAAAACATTTCTCCAGTATTCCTCTGGCTTGTCCACATGATCTTAAGCAAACTGCAGATGAGCAGCAATGTTCTTTTTGGAGAGCAGTGGCTTTCTTCTTGCGACTCTGCCATGGACACCATGGTTGTTCAGTTTTCTTCTGATGATGGGCTCATAAACATTAACATTAGCCAATGAGAGAAAGGCCTTTAGTTGCTTAGAAGTTAGCCTGCAGTCCTTTGAAACCTAGTGGACTTCTACACGTCTTGCTTTTAGAGTGCTCTTTGTTGGTGGAGCACTCCTGGGGAGGGTAACAGTGGTCTTGAATTTTCTCCATTTGTACACAATCTGTCTGACTGTGGATTGGTGGAGTCCAAACGCTTTAGAGATGGCTCTGAAACCTTTTCCAGCCTGATGAGCAACATCAACTCTTTTTGTGAGGTC
This sequence comes from Sinocyclocheilus grahami, assembly GCF_001515645.1. Classification (NCBI taxonomy): domain Eukaryota; kingdom Metazoa; phylum Chordata; class Actinopteri; order Cypriniformes; family Cyprinidae; genus Sinocyclocheilus; species Sinocyclocheilus grahami. Next base: position 3,134,278 of record NW_015505253.1, on the reverse strand, counting down.
CTCAGAGATCTCATTTGCTTGTGCCATGATACACTTCCACAAACATGACCAAACTTTGATAGATCCCTGTTCTTTAAATAAAACAGGGCACACACTGACACCTGATCATCTCACTGATGAAAAACACCTCTGAACAGATGGACTCTAATTTCACCTTCAAATTAACAGCTCATCCTAGAGATTCACATACTTTAGCTGCTCACAGATATGTAATATTGGATCATTTTCCTGAATAAATAAATGACAAAGTATATATTATCATCTCATTTGTTTGATTGGGTTCCCTTTGTCGACTTGCATGAAAATCTGACGATTTTTTTGGGTTATATTTATGCAGAAATATAGACAATTCTAAAGAGTTCACACACTTTCCA
>NW_015505253.1:3123609-3133857 GCF_001515645.1 Sinocyclocheilus grahami | reverse complement strand
GTTCTCGGGGAAACATCCAATCATTTGGTATCTCTGGAAAGCCCTGAATGTGCTCTGTACAGGACTCCAGACTTAAAACTGTGACGTGTGAGGTCTCAGAGAAATTCACTCAAATATAATGTCCACTAGAGAGGCAAAAACTCCATAGCTGGGTCTCAGGAGGATATATATATATATATATATATATATATATAGGAATAAACATGGACACATTCAATTCATAATACATTCAAAGATTTTTTCAAAGACTCAATTTTTCTTTTATGTTCATGGATGCTGTTGTGTAACCGTCTCAGTTAAATGTAGTAACAGCACGCATGGCTGTGAAAAGTTCAGGACGAGGGCAAACAAGCACAAGCAAGAACACACACACACACACACACAAACAAAAACACACAGTACACAACTCTAATCATTCACACATGAATAAACATTCATATAGATATACACGCTGCACACACAGTTTTGCATATGACAAACACATATGAAACAATCCATGTGCCTTCCCTTTCTCGCTCATACAAACACAAACACACACGTGGGCTCACTGAGATGGGGGTCAGCGAGCTGCGATCTGTGACATCATCAGTCTGCGTCACTGCCTGAGGGCGCGACACTTCAGCCGTGAGACACAAACAGAGAGGAGATCGCCACGGAAACCAACACACACACATGATGATAAGTTTAAATGTGTATGTGTGAGAGCACACGCACACACACATCTGACATAAACATTAACATAACCACGTGACAAAATGCATGTCTGCAACACATAACATATGAACACAGCCACTCTCTCTAACACACACACTTAGGCCTGATGACAACAAATACGTTGACAAACACCAGAGTGCAGAAGTCAGCCAAAGAGACACAGACGTCTGTGTGTGTGTTAGGGCTGTGTATCACCAGCAAAGTCACAATACGATACGTATCACGATACAGAGGCCATGCTACGATACAGATCACGATACAGGACTGCACTGAATTTCACCTCAGCAGAATTGAGTAAAACAGCTGTTTATTAAACACTGCTTACTATAGTGCCATTTCTAACTATTGGCAGAGCAGGCAGTTGACCTCTGCATTATGAAGGGCCTCCATAACTACCACAGTACAATATAAGTAATGGCTTATGTTGCATGTTTACATTGGGCACTCCCCACCAGGTGCAATACAAGATTGTTTGCATCTTGTTTTTAAGCCCATAAATAATGTACTCGTTCTAATAAATTTATATTGTAATGTACTCATTCTAATATATTTAAAAAAAAATCATATTTACATTGCTGGTAGGTTATCTTTGCACAAATTAACACTCTCTCTACGTTTAAAAAAATAAAAACAAAAACGAGAAGAGTTCTAAACTAATGTGCTGTCTTCTGTATCTAACACGCGCACACACACACACGCCCAGTCTCTCACACAGATCACGCTGCGGCCGCACTCAGACATTCAGGAACAAATTTTTAGCCCCACAATTTTATCAGCTTAATCGCTCAAGAGCTACATTATCTTTCTCAACAAGGAGCTGGTAACATCAATGTTCCTAAAGGTATCAAAGCCACACTTCACTGTTATTTGAGAAACGCGCCAAAACGGTGGTAATTCATACATACACAGCCTCTCTCATAAATTAACACTTGATGAATTACACTTTTCTGAGAATAGAATATTGAAGTGGAGATCGCTAAACTGCAAGTTTACCGGTGTTTTAAGAAAGCAAGCGTGTTTATCCAAAGAGGCTGACAAAGATAAGTAACACCCTTCGCAGATATTTCCATATTGCGCAAGTGGAAAGTACTGTTTCGGGGATTACGTCTCTTTATATCAGGCAACCCAGTTGTGTTCCACTGCAGCTAGATTAAACCTTGTTGTAGCCTATATATTATGCTCTATTAATTATTTTTTAGAAACCTCGCACTTTTCTACTCCATTTTAAACGTTGTTCTTGTATTCAAATTAAGTGCGGTCCACTGCTGCACATGTGCCACAATATCAGGGCCAGCTGTATCGATACTTGTATAGTCAAATCTCTGTGACGATACATCCTCGTATCGATGTATCAAACACAGCAATGTATATATATACACAGAGAAAAACAGATACACACATTTAAGAACTGCTGTATCATTCAGGAAAATGAATCACACATTTTTTACTGTAATACTGATCTTGCGCACAGGAGCCCTAAAAAACTTTTATTTTCTTTATGCTAATATTCTTTTGACTCTGGGGTGTTCCTGACAGGTTTTGTGAGACTCGCCCGAGTGTGTGTGTGTGTTCAGGGAGGCCCCTGAGCTGAGAAAAATCATGTCGCTATCAGACACTTCAGAGGAGGATTAGTGGAAAAAAAGACGAGGAGAGAGAGGATGAGGAGGAGAAGGAGGAGGTGGTGATTGGGGGGGGGGAAGTGTGTGTGTGTGTGTTCAGGGAGGCCCCTGAGCTGAGAAAAATCATGTCGCTATCAGACACTTCAGAGGAGGATTAGTGGAAAAAAAGACGAGGAGAGAGAGGATGAGGAGGAGAAGGAGGAGGTGGTGATTGGGGGGGGGGGACATTTATATAACAGAAGTGCAATGAGGACAATCTGACCTCCATACATAACACACACAAACCTCTGTATTAGGCCCCTCTGTGTCATAAACAGAAATATGGAACAAATCTGGCAGCAGTTTTGCACAAGTGTGAGAGTGAGAGATTTTCCCTGTGCAGTGCATGTGTGGCTGTTCAATAACAACAGCGTCACAGATCTTCTCCCTTCCATGTTGCATTTTATACAGGCCTGTAAAGGTCTCATTTATGAATGAAGCTTAAAAATCAAAAAATTTTCTGTAGAAAACGCCAACTAGCTTTCACAATGTTAGGGTGTTATTTTGGTTGTTAGGGTGTCCTAAGAGGTTTTAAACCTATAATCCAGCTAAAAATGAAAATGTAGTCATTATCTCCCCCTCATGTACATGTGTGACTCACATGGGAAGTTGTACATGAAACAGGCCTGCGCCGCTATGATCCACTCTGCTCTCGTCTCACAGAAGATGCCGATGTTTTTCAGAGGTTTCGTTCCTAGAGCAGCCAAACCGCTGCCGAAAGCTCTCACTTCTTTATACACCTGATCATACGACATCCAGTGATACTCTCCCAAAATCACCTACAGAGAAACACAAAGGGTTTGAAACGGTTTGTTTTCTGTTAAGCTGCTCTTCATCGCTCACCTGTTCAGAGCTTTCTATCAACTTTTTTCCTTTCATTGGATCAGACTTTACAATTTTATAGATCAACAGCTCCTTCTATTGGTTCATTATATAGTCACAATTCATGGAGAACTTACAGGAATCATTTTCTGCATTTTTGAACCATTTTATTTAAGTATTTTTAACTTTCACATATAACTTAAACCAAGTTTTTTTTAAATATACAATTACGAAAATGAAACAATTATACTGACCTTCACAATTAAAAATCTGTGTGAAGTTGCTGAATATTGGATAGTTCCTCTTCTCAAAATAGCAAGAAAAATCATTTTTATATGATATGAGAAAGATTAATATACTATGTAGAAATAATTTAACAAATGCAAACTATTATTATTATTACTATTTTAATACTATTACTTATTATTTTTCTCTCCTGTATATAGAAGAATATATTTGTACAGTTTGCTATTACACACACTACTGTTTTATTTTATGCAAGTTGAATATTACATAAATAGTTTATATATTGAACAGTTCAAACGCTTTTCAAAATAGCAAATAAAATCTTTTTACATGATATGAAAAAGATTAATGTACTATGTGGACATACTTTAAATTTTACAAATGTTAAGTATTATTATTATTACTGAGGATAGAATTATTATTTTTAACACTATTATTTTTTATATTTATTTTTATTATTATTATCTCTTGTATTTTACTGCTGTCTGTCACTGACTCATTGTGCACTAGATAAATAATCTTGAATCTTAACTCCCTCGACAGCCCATTTTAAGCATATACCAACATTTCTAGACCTTATATATATATATATACACACACAACTATCTGTTAAGTATTCAGAAAATTTGCAAGGATATTGTTATTTTTACATGCAAAGATTATCCAGTCATTTACATACAACAATCTTAAAGGTACAGACATTAAAGCAGTCTCTTAAATTAAAAAAAAAAAGTTGTAAAATTGTACATTCAGGATAAAAATAAAATTGTGCAGAGAAGTCAGATTTGTGTTTCAGACATTGCTGTGGAGTATTCAAACACAGTAGAACCAGGATAGTGTAAGAATGTAGCACTCTCTGAAACAATGTTTAGCACAAAATCAACACAGCAAGCAGAAACAAACACCCAGCAGTTGTCTGGGATGAATCAAGCCCTTCTCATGTTGCACAACAGCAGCAGCGGAACATGTTTGGCAGCTTTAGTTGAGTAACAGCAGCATCACAGCAGAATATTATTACTATATGAGCTGCTCCAGTGCCGGACAATAGGATTACCATCAGAACTGAGAAATCATTCACATGCTGCAGGTCAGTTTGTTACAGACAGGCTGACTTAAAGGGTCATGACATGGAAAACAAGATTTTCTCTGCCCTTTTGAGTTTGATGTATTACGTAGACTAATTCTCACAAAAATGTAAAACAAAACTCCCTTACTAGTCCACTCAGAATATTTATTAAAACTAAACTGCAAAAACAAATAATTCAAAATCACATTTATGGCATTGGCTATTTAACCTTAGGCCCAAATTTTCAATAATTGTATTATGATTTGTCCAATATTTAAATATATGTTCATTGTAATTTGTTCAATATATGTTTCTTATAATTTTGTCCAATATTTGAATATATGTTTGTTATGAATTATTTGATATTTAAATACACACTACCAGCCAAAAGTTTGGAATAATTAAGATTTGTTATGTTTTTATAAGAGTTTCCTTATGCTCACCAATGTTGCATTTATTTGGATGCCTTAAATTCACCAAAAGTGACAGTAAAGACAGTTATAGTTTTTCAAAAGATTGCTAACTGATAATAATTGGGCAGCACATCAGCATATTAGGATGATTTATGAAGGATCATGTGACACTGAAGACTGTTGAAAAATCTGATTTGTAACACAGGAATAAGTTATATTTTAAAATATATTCAACTAGAAAACAGTTATTTTAAATTGTAATATATTTCACAATATTACTGTACTTTTGATCAAATAAATGCAGCCTTGGTGAGCAGTAAAAAACAGAAATAAAAAACCATGAATTATTCCAAACTTTTGTCCAGTTGTGTTTATTTATTATAATATGCCCAAATTTAATTTTGTGTCTAGTTGTTTCTAAATTATTTTAGAAAGGTATTTTTGCATCTTAATTGATCAAGTTTTCAATGACTGAAACATGTTCATGAGAACTAAACTATAACTTTGATAAAGCTTTAACTAACAATATAAGTGGACATCAGGGGAAAAGAAATGACAAAAGTGCTGCTCCTTTAACACACCTGAGAGAGTTTTGAAGGGCTTACAAGGACTTACAGAAGATACACACCTTCTTGAAGACTCTTCCATCCTCCTGAGTTTCATCTTCCTCACTCAGCAGATCTCTGGTTCCCAGGCAGTCGAAGTGAGGAAAGCGGCATACGGACGATTCAAACACCCGATCGAGTGTGCTCACCCCGGGCTGTAGGCATGTGGCCAGCACCCTGAGCGCTCCGATGTCCCGGTATGGTCCCGAAGGGTGTCCGCTCACAGAACGGGCCTTCACCCTCCGTGAGCACTCGGAGAACGACTGCGAGTCGGACGATCTCAGCAACAGGTACGGCAAGTAAGAGATGAGAGAGTACAGCCAAACCACCAGCCTGAATATGACGACCACTACTGGACTCACATCCATCTTCAGCCTCATTCTGACTCAGTGAAACAGAAAGAAACATACGAAGAGCGAGGGGATGATAAACAATGTCCCTTTCTCCAAGGTTGTCCTGCAGCTTCCTCTCCGATGTGTCAGTGAAGCCTCTTGTTCCTAAACAAGAAATGCAAGCAGTCAATCTGATGACGTTGAACTCAAGATAACGCCAAACAGCATTCCAGTAAAGATCATTAGATTGAAGTTTCACAATGTGGACCCTTTTGACCCCGTCTACCTCAACAAAGAAGCCTGGAGCCGTGAGAGGAGAGACGGATTAGAAAGTGGTACAAATATCAGTGTGTAACGTCTGATTCCCAGCCAAGATTTCAGAAAAATCCAAAAGTGGGTGAAAGGTGACATCAAACTAAGAATGTGCATGTGTTTTTATGAGTGCCGGTGAGCGTTTTTATCATTAATTAAAAATAAAACCATAAAACATTTCCATTCCTTAAACATACTGAAATAAAATAAAACATATATTTTTAATTTTTGCCAAAATCACTTCTTTGTTTTTTTCTTATTTTTTAAATGAATGTACTATATTTGAGTTTGATTATATTTTTTGGTAGCACTTTATATTAAGGACCAATTCTCACTATATTACTAGCATGTTATTTTTTAGTACTTACTAGGCTGTTTTTAGTACTTACTTATAAAGCACATACAGTATTAATGCCTTATTCTGCATGACCATATTTTAGATCCCTTAATTCTCCTGTACCTCATACCTAAACTTAACAACTACCTTACAAACTATTACCAAGCAGCAAATTAGGAATTTATTGTCGAAAAAGTTAGTTAATATTGAGAATTGGATCTTAAAATAAAGTAGGACCTGTTTTTCATTTAATATTTTGTATTTATAGAGGATTTTATAGTACTAAATAATATTTATGGTCTTATGATCCATACTTATGATCCATTTATTAAGGCTAAAAATCTAAGCCAAAACAAGCTGTGTTCCAAATTTGAGGTTGAGATCACAAAAAATGAGCTACCAAAGAATTTTGAACAAAGTCATGGCCATGACTACAAGCACTATAACATCAGAAATATAAATTTAAAGGTGTTTTACCTCACTTTTCAATTCTGTAAGTGATTATAGCGCCATCACAATACACATTCTCAATTCCTAAAAAATATGCAAGAAGATATAACTTATATGATCATAAAAGGTGACTGTGTGTGACATCATAGGCATTGGCAAGGCAGTAGACTAAAACAACATAGAAACAATATGAGCACTACAGTCAAAGGTTCACCAGGGTTTGCAAATTCACAGTAGATGAAATATTCAGAAATCATTTCGAAGATATCATGCATACATTCACACACGCAAAGCCTACTGTATAAGACCTGCAGAAGCTATTCCTGCAGATGTCATTTATTATTCACACTCATCAGTTTCTGTTAGGCCAAGGAAGTTTGTCTTTTCAAGCCACAAATATCACTTACAAATATGCACTTACAATCAATTTAAAAAAGTGTGCTTTATGCTATGCCATACTTGACATTAGTGGCATTATATACCATTGGATCTTCAGCTTTATAGTGCTTTTTTGCAGTTTTCGGCACTTGTCTCTCCACTTTCCTTGTTTAGAAAGCAAGAAGAAAAAAGAAAATAATATGGGATTGGAATGAAATGAAGGCCAGTAAATGATAACAAAATCTTGACGCCCTGGACCAATTTTCAGTCCGTCTCTTTCTCAGTCTCGTTCTTTTCACGTACATCACACCACCGTCTTTTTCCAAGCACTGAGTGAGTCACAGCTGTCTTATCAGCGGAAATAAAGCCAGAGTTATTCAACCTCAAGTCTGAATGCTCTTAACTAACAGGGAAACATAAGGCAGCATATAAGAGCAATGCACAACAGCATAAGCTGAACGCCGTGGGTCTGAAACAATGTGTTCGGTATTTATGATAATAAATCTGCAATCGCTGCCATTCATTAGGGGGAATGTGGAGAGAGGCGAGATTTACTTCCTCTTTCCAAATGAAAGAATCTTTGTTTGACACTCATATAGGATAGAAGGCGGCGTTGAGTGAGAGAAACAGAGAGAGAGAGAGAGTTGCCATTATGTCATGTTCTGTAAGTAACACTGAGCATGTGTCTGCTTTACTGTGCGTCTTTGTGCCCTATATGAGCATCTGCGGCTGTGTATTTTCTGCAGTCAGTGTCTTACAGTGAGCGGGTGAAGACATTTTATTTTGCATAAAGAAAATAAAGCCTAATCCTGACAGAACACAATATTTGTTCAATTTTTTTTTTAATTACTGTAAAGCGAATTAAACATTGAATTTCAATGAAAGATGCATTGAGCATAATAATAACCGATTTGTTGAAATTAACATGGTTCTTAGTGGTAGTAGTGTTCAAATAATGTCACACTTTTTTTGTGAATTCTTAAAGGAATTTTTCATGCAAAAATAAATCTTGGCTGAAAATATACTCACCCTCAGGCCATCCAAGACATAGATAAGTTTGTTTCTTCATCAGATGTGAAGAAATGTAGCATTACATCACTTGTTCACCAATGGATCCTCTGCAGTGAATGGGTGCCGTCAGAATGAGAGTCCAAACAGCTGATAAAAACATCACAATCATCCACAAGTAATCCAAACCAATCAAGCCCATCAGTTAACATCTTGTGAAGCCAAAGGTTGCATGTTTGTAAGAAACAAATCATTAAACATTTTTAACTTGCTTCTGGCTAAAATAGAGCTAAATACAGTATATCCATTATACTACTTCCTCCAGTGAAAATGTAACCCGGTCTGAATCAGGAAAGAAATATGCACAGATCAAGCACTGTTTAAGAGGACAATTGAAGATTGTCATAATAAATTGTCACAATGAATTGTCATTGTAAGATTTTTTTTTTTTAGGATTACTGATAAACTAATGTAGTTTGATTTGTATTAGTTATCTATTTTAGTTTTAGTTACAGTTTGTAATGATTTAGTCCACTGAAGGCGAGCGTAAGTGAGAACCCAAGTTCAGTTTATTTATAAAGGTGATCCAAACAATAATCCGTGACTTGACATGAACAGATTTGACTTGACTAGGTATGAACAGACTAGACTCACCGACAGCGGGTTACAACAACAATACACGACCAAGACTATGGGAACATGATGGCTACTTATATAAGACAAAGAGGGTCACATGACAAGAACAAACCAATGGGAAACAAGACACATGACTAAGACAACCAATCAGAACATGACACAAAGAACAGAGGAACCAATGGCATGAAGACAAGAGGGCAAGGGAAGCATGACACTAACAGCATGAAATAATTCCAAAATAAAAGACATGAGAACATGACACAAAAACAAAACCCAAACCCCACATTACATATCCCCCTCTAAGGGTGGCTCCAGACGCCCAAACAAAATCCAAAAAGTCCAGGAGGGTGGTGAAGTGGAGGCGGAACTGGGGGAGGGACGGAGGGCCAGGCCCGTGAAGAGGAACAGGCAGAGCGGGGAGCCATGGCGGCGCTGGCAGATCGGGCGGGGACTCCGGCGTGGCGGCCATCTTGACCGGGGACTCAGGCGTGGCGGCCATCTTGGCCGGGGACTCAGGCGTGGCGGCCATCTTGGCCACCGACAGCGGGTTACAACAACAATACACGACCAAGACTATGGGAACATGATGGCTACTTATATAAGACAAAGAGGGTCACATGACAAGAACAAACCAATGGGAAACAAGACACATGACTAAGACAACCAATCAGAACATGACACAAAGAACAGAGGAACCAATGGCATGAAGACAAGAGGGCAAGGGAAGCATGACACTAACAGCATGAAATAATTCCAAAATAAAAGACATGAGAACATGACACAAAAACAAAACCCAAACCCCACATTACATATCCCCCTCTAAGGGTGGCTCCAGACGCCCAAACAAAATCCAAAAAGTCCAGGAGGGTGGTGAAGTGGAGGCGGAACTGGGGGAGGGACGGAGGGCCAGGCCCGTGAAGAGGAACAGGCAGAGTGGGGAGCCATGGCGGAGCAGGCAGATCGGGGGGCCATGGCAGATCGGGCGGCCATGGCGGAGCAGGCAGAGCGGGGGGCCATGGCGGTGCAGAGACATGGACAGACCACTTGCCTGAGACAGAACAAGTAGAGAGTTCTTGAATGGCCTCCTTGGCCATGAGAGGACAGACAGTGAGTTCATGAATGGCCTCCTTGGCCGTGGCAGGACAGACAGTGAGTTCATGAACAGCCTCCTTGGCCGTGGCAGGACAGACAGTGAGTTCATGAACGGCCTCCGTGGCCATAACATGACAGACAGTGAGTTCATGAACGGCCTCCATGGCCGTAACAGGACA
>NW_015505253.1:3119504-3123253 GCF_001515645.1 Sinocyclocheilus grahami | reverse complement strand
TGTGGCTGTACATACACATGTAGTTGTTTTTTGGTGTTTGGCTTAGTGTTATGTTAGAATCATTATTATACTCATACCTTTTGTTCTTTTAATATTTTGAATTGTTTTTAGCTTTATTTTTTTGTTTTCATTTAAATGTTTAGTTTTTAAATGTTGTTTGCAAATGCATTTGTCATTTTTATTTAATTTCTTTTACTTTCTTAAATGTGTATATATATAGAGTTTTAGCTTTTAGTTTTAATGACTTTTTCTTATTTGTAAGTCGCTTTGGATAAAAGCGTCTGCTAAATGACTAAAAGTAAAAGTAAAAAGTAAAGATTGGAAGAAGTGATATTATGGATTATGGACACATACTTTCACTAGAAGTGATGGTTTAAACTTTAAAGTTAAAATGCCTTAAAGATGGATTTGTTTCTTACAAACTTGCAGCTTTTTGCTTACTGGAGTGGTGTGGATTACTTGTGGATTATTGTGATGTTTTAATCAGCTGTTTGGACTCACATTCTGACAGCACCCATTCACTTGCTCATTGGTGAGCAAGTGATGGAATGCTACATTTCTCCAAATCTTTTCAGATGAAGAAACAAACTCATCTATGTCTCAGATGGCCTGAGTAAATATTCAGCAGCAAATTTTCATTATTGGGTGAACTGTTCCTTTAAGTGAATAAAATTAAGTGTCATTCTTTATGCAAAATATTTCTTCCTTTAGATTTTGGGTTAAAATATGAGCAAGACATTTTTCATGTCATTCACTCACCATGCAACCCCTAGTTTATGCCATTACACAAACACAATCATAAGTTGAGCGATTGAGAACTTACTGACATGGTTGTTATAGCAACGGTTCATTCATTAAAACATTAGAGCTGGAAGTGTCAGCAAACCATCTGCGTAGGCTGGGAGGACGTGCATGAAAATGAGAGAGAACGAAAGAAGAAACTTGCAGAAAAGGATCGGACCAAACACCATGTCATGGCTTCGAACACTGAAAACTAAAATATGTAAGCTCAACCGCTAAGAATGCAGTAAAGCTTAAAGGGTTAGTTCACCCAAAAATTAAAATTACCCCATGATTTACTCACCCTCAAGCCATCCTAGGTGTATATGACATTATTCTTTCAGATGAATACAATCAGTTATATTCATATTGGCTCTTCCAAGCTTTATAATGGGAGTGGATAGTAGCCCAAAAAAGTCCAAAAAATGTAACCAATAAATTATAAAAGAAGTCCACACGGCTCCGGGGGGTTAATAAAAGCCTCCTGAAGCGAAGCGATGCGTTTGTGTTAAAAAACAAATCCATATTTACAACTTTATAAACCTTAATCTCTAGCTTCCGCTAACTTGTCATACACGCATTCACGAGAGAGGTTAATGTGTTTCTTATATTTATTGTGTTTAAACAGGTCACCATGCAACCCCTAGTTTATGCCATTACACAAACACAATCATAAGTTGAGCGATTGAGAACTTACTGACATGGTTGTTATAGCAACGGTTCATTCATTAAAACATTAGAGCTGGAAGTGTCAGCAAACCATCTGCGTAGGCTGGGAGGACGTGCATGAAAATGAGAGAGAACGAAAGAAGAAACTTGCAGAAAAGGATCGGACCAAACACCATGTCATGGCTTTGAACACTGAAAACTAAAATATGTAAGCTCAACCGCTAAGAATGCAGTAAAGCTTAAAGGGTTAGTTCACCCAAAAATTAAAATTACCCCATGATTTACTCACCCTCAAGCCATCCTAGGTGTATATGACATTATTCTTTCAGATGAATACAATCAGTTATATTTAAAAAACATATTGGCTCTTCCAAGCTTTATAATGGGAGTGGATAGTAGCCCAAAAAAGTCCAAAAAATGTAACCAATAAATTATAAAAGAAGTCCACACGGCTCCGGGGGGTTAATAAAAGCCTCCTGAAGCGAAGCGATGCGTTTGTGTTAAAAAACAAATCCATATTTACAACTTTATAAACCTTAATCTCTAGCTTCCGCTAACTTGTCATACACGCATTCACGAGAGAGGTTAATGTGTTTCTTATATTTATTGTGTTTAAACAGGTCTATAAAAGATTCTAGTACTGTACTGTGTAAAAAAAGAATCACAATGCTGAAAAAGCATTTTAAGTAACAATGTCTGGATTTGAAATCAAAATAATGGATAAATGTTGTGTTTGGCGTAAACAGCCATGGATCAGTAGTGGACTCCTGTGTGAAAGCACAATGAGTTTGTGCTGCTTCTGCACCGCTTAAGTATCACACATGGACTGCATACACACTGCAAACGGAGTATGTGTGAACCTGGTGTAAAAGGCCACCTCACATACAGCTCACGAAATCAGGCTTACATTGTGTGTAAGCTATTGTGTAACAATTGCATGATTGTCAAAACAAAAATGCAGTGCATGATCAAACATTTAGGTGAGATAAATATAATATATATATTTTTTAAATGTCTAAAAAATGCCCCCCTCCAGCCCTCAAATTAAAAAAAATCCCCTCTCACAAGAGTAACCTAAGAGGGGAACTCATTTTCAAAAATGAAATTCAGGCCCTGAATAATGGTCTAAAAATCTTGATTGGATCATCACTATAAATAATTCTACATGATAAAAAGAAGGCTTTAAAAATATCGGTATCGGTGATCGTATCGGCAGATACTGCTTTCTGTGATCGGCAATCGGCCTCAAATATCCTGATCTGAGCACCCCTAGTAATTTTCATTTTTGGGTGAACTAACCCTTTAAGAAACTCAATAGGCTTGTTAATGCAAAGGCAGAATGATGTAAGCTTGGTGTTTACAGACACTAAAATACCTGCCACAGCTCGATCTCATGACCTCTTCCTCTCCCACCCAGATGTCCAACAGGACACATCCTGCACAAAAGCGCCTCTGTGTGCCATTCCTAATCATAATTTGATTTGATTCCTAATTTGAAACTACAGCAGTTTCCCAGACTCCCTCATTCTCACTAAGGAATGAAAGGTAAACAGCTTCTCTCAAGTATCTCTTAAAGATATTCCCTCTTTAAGGACATTACAGAGATCATCACAAGTGTTTATTAAAACTTTAAAAGCAATCTACAAAATTAAAAATCATTGAAGGTCATTGAAGCCTGGTCTAATAGATTTTTTCTGTCTTGATCAGAATTGAATAACGTTAATGTCCTTCATTAAAGGGGTCATATGATGCGATTTAAATTTTTCCTTCCTAAACACATTTCATTACACCAAATACACCAAATAATGTTCTTTTTAGCAACATCATATGACCCCGATTTCAAGTTTTCCTTTCTCTTTGGAGTGTTACAAGCTCTTGGTGCATAAAGAAGATCTGTAAAGTTGCAAAGACTAAAGTCTCAAATCCAAAGAGATATTCTTTTTAAAAGTTAAGAGTCAACCACACCTAATTAAAATGGCTCATTCTAACACGCCCTCACATGTCTACGTCCCGATGTGGGAAGATTTGCATAACGCCGCCCAAATGTTCACGCAAAGAAAGAAGGCGTAACTTTGATTCTCGCTGTAGTATTGTTGCTGCCGCCGCCATGTCATGAAGGCGTTACTTTGTTTGGTCTTCCAAAAGAGGACGATATCCGCTTCGTCATGCCTGGAGCTGATCCGTGCTGGTCGCTGAGGGAATACATCAACTTCGCGCTGTGGATCGCCGGATTGGCTTTCACCGTGGATGAAGCGGAGTCCAGCCCGGGGTCGTCACATGTGGTTGCCACTCATTCGTCG
>NW_015505253.1:3077627-3112627 GCF_001515645.1 Sinocyclocheilus grahami | reverse complement strand
CCAAAAAGTTTTACAAAGCTTTCGACATTAACAGAGTCGTAAAAAGAGTAAACGTCTGACATTCAGGGCAATGGGTGATTTCTACAGATTCTCCAGACTTGATGCCACAGAAACATAAGATCAGCGATGATAAAACTAAACATTAACTTTCAGAAAATTTCTATGACTCTTCTTGTCATTTGTCAGATTTATTGCACTTTCTCTTTGTAGTGTTAAGAAGAAAAAGCCTACATGCACTAAAGAAAACCTCGAAGCAAGCGACGGGGTCGGGATAGGCACCAAGTATCACTGAAGGGTTTACTGCAATGCCGGTTGCTCAGGGTAGGTTCGCATATTGCACACTTTGTCTCAATCAATTTGGTTTCTGTTGTACTCAGAGAAAACAAACACACTAACGTAACAAAATACAGATACAATTATGAAATGTTATTAGTTAAATATTAAATAATCAATAAGTCTCTTAAGGCAATAATTGGGAACAAAACAGATTTAGGATTCTGCTAATCTAGGATTGACCCCATCCTTCAGGGCTTCAGATATCAAATATGAAAATCTCTGTTAAAGACAAGAAACATTTCCCCCAATTTTCTACTGATGTGTTTTCTACCTATCGATTAACAGTCTGTTTAAGCCAGTTTATGTTGATGCTGATGTTGAGCATGTATAAAACAAGATTTCATGCTTTATCATTAGCATCTATGTCAGAGAGCATAGTCCTCTCTACCGAACTGTAAACAAAGGTGTGAACATTGTTCAGTGTGAAAAATATGTGAGGCAAAGCATGAGAAAATACAGATCAATGGTGCCATTTTTTTTTTCCACAAGACATTCTTGAAAAGAAGACATCTTGATCTGCTCTTAAATAAATTAAATGTTGTTAATTAAAGGAACAGTTCACCCAAAAATGAAAATTTGCTGAATGTTTACTAAGGCCATCCAATATGTAGATGAGTTTGCTTGTTCATGAGAACAGATTTGGAGTAATGTAGCATCACATGACTTGCTCACCAATGAACCCTCTGCAGTGAATGGGTGCCATCAGAATGAGAGACCAAACAGCTGATAAAAACATCAGAATAATCCACAAGTAATCCACACCACTCCAGTCCATCAGTTAACATATTGTGAACTGAAAAGCTGAGTTTGTAAGAAACAAATCCATTGTTTCACCATTGCTTAACTGATGGGACTGGAGTGGTGTGGATTGTGATGTTTTTATCAGCAGTTTGGACTCTCATTCTGACGGCACCCATTCACTGTAGAGGATCCATTGGTGAGCAGGTGATGGAATGCTACATTTCTCCAAATCTGATGTAGAAACAACCTCATCTACATCTTGGATGGCCTGAGGGTGAGCACATTTTCAGAAAAATTTCATTTTTTGGTGAACAATTCCTTTAAGTACTGATCTCTCACCAAAATATTATAAAAGAGATCTGACATAGGCAGCCATCATTGTTGGCCCTTTTAGTACCAAACACTGTAAACTTCAAATTCATGCATGTCTTCAGTCAAAGCATGCCATTATAGATCTGCCAATATGTACTCCGTCATGCATTTCGATTGACTAGACCACAGGCAAAAGTCCAGCCCTGAAGTATAGCAGGAGAACACAGTAAACACATCTTTACACAAACATCTACAGACCGGACAGATGAGCTGACGACATAAAAACACTTGGAATCCCCTAAACGTACATATACACACAATCCTGAGTGCTCTACGGGTAAACAACATTTGATTGTGAATCTGACAGGGACCAATCAGCTTTCAGCTCCACACATAATGAGTGGACTAACCAGCTAATGAGTTTATAAAGAACCAATCACTGCGCAGCTCTTAACTGTTCTAGATCAAGACGCCCCAGACAGGTTTACACAATGCCGAGAGAAACTGTACAGTGACATTTTGACTTTAGTGTTTCGTTATGAGAATTTGTAAAGCCACTGGATGCATCAAATGAACATGCTTCAGTTTTTGCACCGTAGTAAAGTTGACACCCAAATCATTTGCTCTTCTAATAAACTTGTATTAAGAGTAACTTTGACGGTACCCATTCAGCCACTGCAAGCATCGACGGAGACGTCTTTTATTCCTAGCATACTCTGAACACTACTATGTTTTGCGTACATCCCAGTGGCTTGACCATTGGAGATATGGAGATGACGGCGAGTGTCTTCCGGTGAAATTTTTACATTGACACTTTTAAAAGAGGAGCTCCATTGTCTCTAGGTAGCATAAATCATTATGATGTCCAGTGTTCCGTTTCAGAATGAATGTAACAACTTAAGATTCAAATCCTTATGATGTCCAGTGTTCCATTTTAGAAGATCCCAGTCATTGTGAAAAAGATGTTTTGTTCGTTGAATTAGAGGGACTGTTGAGGTGTGGAATAGATATTCATGTAAAAATAAATGTAAGTATCTGGATTCAGTGTGACTCAGGTGAACACTCAATTGTTAAAAAGATAAAAACATCAGAATAATCCACAAGTAATCCACACCACTCCAGTCCATCAGTTAACATATTGTGAACTGAAAAGCTGAGTTTGTAAGAAACAAATCCATTGTTTCACCATTGCTTAACTGATGGGACTGGAGTGGTGTGGATTGTGATGTTTTTATCAGCAGTTTGGACTCTCATTCTGACGGCACCCATTCACTGTAGAGGATCCATTGGTGAGCAGGTGATGGAATGCTACATTTCTCCAAATCTGATGTAGAAACAACCTCATCTACATCTTGGATGGCCTGAGGGTGAGCACATTTTCAGAAAAATTTCATTTTTTGGTGAACAATTCCTTTAAGTACTGATCTCTCACCAAAATATTATAAAAGAGATCTGACATAGGCAGCCATCATTGTTGGCCCTTTTAGTACCAAACACTGTAAACTTCAAATTCATGCATGTCTTCAGTCAAAGCATGCCATTATAGATCTGCCAATATGTACTCCGTCATGCATTTCGATTGACTAGACCACAGGCAAAAGTCCAGCCCTGAAGTATAGCAGGAGAACACAGTAAACACATCTTTACACAAACATCTACAGACCGGACAGATGAGCTGACGACATAAAAACACTTGGAATCCCCTAAACGTACATATACACACAATCCTGAGTGCTCTACGGGTAAACAACATTTGATTGTGAATCTGACAGGGACCAATCAGCTTTCAGCTCCACACATAATGAGTGGACTAACCAGCTAATGAGTTTATAAAGAACCAATCACTGCGCAGCTCTTAACTGTTCTAGATCAAGACGCCCCAGACAGGTTTACACAATGCAAAGAAAAACTGTACAGTGACATTTTTACTTTAGCGTTTCGTTATGAGAACTTGTAAGGTCATTGGATGCATCGAATAAACGTGAACACGCTTCAGTTTTTGCACCGTAGTAAAGTTGACACCCAAATCATTTGCTCTTCTAATAAACTTGTATTAAGAGTAACTTTGACGGTACCCATTCAGCCACTGCAAGCATCGACGGAGACGTCTTTTATTCCTAGCATACTCTGAACACTACTATGTTTTGCGTACATCCCAGTGGCTTGACCATTGGAGATATGGAGATGACGGCGAGTGTCTTCCGGTGAAATTTTTACATTGACACTTTTAAAAGAGGAGCTCCATTGTCTCTAGGTAGCATAAATCATTATGATGTCCAGTGTTCCGTTTCAGAATGAATGTAACAACTTAAGATTCAAATCCTTATGATGTCCAGTGTTCCATTTTAGAAGATCCCAGTCATTGTGAAAAAGATGTTTTGTTCGTTGAATTAGAGGGACTGTTGAGGTGTGGAATAGATATTCATGTAAAAATAAATGTAAGTATCTGGATTCAGTGTGACTCAGGTGAACACTCAATTGTTAAAAAATAAAGCCATTTCGGGGTCAAAATGACCCGATCAGAAGATGAAGGTTAATCTAGCGGAATATTGAGTCTCTGATAACATTTCTAATAGATAACGTTCTAATTCCATCTTCAAATAATCTTCTGTCCATGAGCTACTGCTGCTTTCTTCTAGTCTTAAAGGGATATTTCACCCCAAAAAAGAAAATTCTGTCATAATTTACTCACCCTCCAGTTGTTCCAAACCTTATCAATTACTTTCTTTTGTTGAACACAAAAGAAAATATTTTGAAGAATGTTGGGAAACAAACATTTGCTGGTAGCTAATGACTTCCATAGTATGGAAACAAATACTATTGCATACTATGGAAGTCAATGGCTACCAACAACTGTTTGGTTACCAACATACTGTACTTCAAAATATCATACAGGTCTGGAGCAACTTGAGGTTGAGTAAATGATGACATTTCATTTGGGTGAACTATCCCTTTAAGCCAGACTATTTTCGCCACTATTTTGCTGTGATCGTTAATGATATATATATTTTTTATTGTAGGGCACAATTGTGTATGAAAAAGGGAGACTATGAGAAAGTATAGACATCAGCGGTAGACCAACAAAGCTGATAAACAGGCCAATATTTCATATTTTCAAAATAATATTTTGAGTATAATATAATATAATTATTTTTTTTATTATTTTGTATTAGATGTTTACATTTAGTATAACTATTAACCATAAATAGCATTAAAATGCAATATATTTTTGTCATTTCAGGGCACAATTGAAAGTCTTGGATTGCTTGGTGTGTCACGTACACTGATAAATTGTCTTCATTTGACATATTTATGGACAATATTTTTGCGAAACAAATATTTCATTATTTAGCATTCCCTTTACATTACTATTAACTTTGAGTTTGCTCAGTTCCGACATCAAGCAGGTGAAAAATTGGCCACATTAGCGAAACGGCTTGCTTGGGTTTATATGGAACCATTTCGAAGTTAGGTGCAGCCACACTAGACTGCATTATTATTTATTAAAATAAGAAGCCCTAGAATATGACATCATATCCTGCTGTGCATATTCATTGCTGGGTCTAATGTAATTTTACATGCTTGACGTCTATGTGACACAACTTTCAGACCATCTTGCTTTTACTCAAGAACTCTGCAGTCATATTGTACAAGCAACAATCATAAATGATTGCTTTAGTAAAGAATGATGCACATCGCAAGCGAAACTGCTGATCAGTCAAGCAGCCTAATTGCTGGTGCATTTTCATTACAGTTCTGAAGACACCTTTTATCTTTACTCTGAGTTATTGGGCCCTTGAACCATAAAAAGACCTGTTCCGTGACAACAGCTGCAAAAGGCGTCAGTTCTGCCTATGAGCTTGAGAGACGACAAGATAGAAGTGTGACTATTTTACAGCATCACTCCCTCTTTATAATACATCGCGCTCATCTTTGCCCTCTTTTGCTACATGCTTTGCTTCCTTTTTCATAAACTCCTCATCTTTCATCTCTCTCCAGCATCATCCATCTCTTTTTCTATTTCACCTCGGATTCTCTTCTAGGTCTCATCGAAGCTGAATGATTTGCATTAGTGCATTCAGCGATTCATAAGTGTTTTGTAAGTGTGTGTGCAAACTTGTGTTGATGTATGTAGTTTATCAAGCTTGTTTGTAGCTATAAGTGTGTGTCGTAACAAGCATTTGCTCCCCGTTTCTCCTTTACGGGGCCGTTCAGAAGCCCTTGATATGGCAGTAGGCCTCAAGGCTGGAGAAGAGGATGTAGAGGAACCACAGACCCAGAAAGAAGAGTGTAGTGAGCAGGCGTGGGACCCGAGGGCCGCCCAGCTCTCCACCGATAGACGGCCGGCGGCGGAACAGCAGCACCCCCATGCAGATGAAGGCAAAAATAGTGAAGAGGGTGACGGAGAAGGCCATTGAGCCGGGATCCACGTGAAAGCGCTTGCCCTGGATGGCCCAGTACACGGCCGCCACGGACCAGGCCACACCAATGCCCAGAAACACGTTGACCGCGTTGCTGCCTGTGACGTTTCCCACGGAGGCGTCTGCGTACTGATCCTGAGTAGCGGCGACTTTACTGGCGAATGTGTCTGAAAGAGAGAGACAGAGAGCATGAGAAAATATAGACATTGGTGGTAGACGTTTATATCGACAAAGCTGATAGAATGGCCAATATTTCATATTTTCAAATGATCAAAATCAGTCAGTAACTTTTACAAGAATTTCTGGATCGAATCGAATCTAATTGAATGTAATATAAAAACGATTAATCGCGATTAATTGCATCCAAAATAAACGTTTTTGTTTACATAACATATGTGTGTGTACTGTGTATATTTATTATGTATATCTAAATACACACATATGCACGTATATATTTAAGAAAAATATATTATATTTGTATATTAAATATATTTTTATATAATATAAATTATATAAATATATACATGTAAATATTTTCAAAATATATACTGTATGAGTGTGTATTTATATATACATAATAAATATAAACAGTACACACACATATATTATGTAAACAAAAACTTTTATTTTGGATGCGATTATTCGCGATTAATCGTTTGACAGCACAAAAAAAAGTATCAAATATTGAGATTTAATGTAATTATATAATTATTAATAATAACACTCTAATGCAAAATACATTTTAATGTGAATTGTAGCAGTTTTGCATACAGGTATATGCCATTTACTTTTACTAAATTGTAATATAAACCAGTATATACTACTGTTCAAAAGATTAGGGTCAAAAATATGTTATTTATTTTAAAAAATTTGTACTTTTATTCATTAAGTATGCATTAAGTTGGCCAAAAGTAACTGTAAAGACATTTATAATGTTACAAAAGATTTAAATTTCAAATAAATGCTGTTCTTTTGAACATTTTAATGTTAAAAAAATCCTGGAAAAATATATGTGATGGTTTCCACAAACTATCTATCTATCTATCTATCTATCTATCTATCTATCTATCTATCTATCTATCTATCTATCTATCTATCTATCTATCTATCTATCTATCTATCTATCTATCCATCTATCTATCTATCAGCATTGATAATAATCAGAAATGTTTCTTGAGCAGCAGATCAGTATATTAGAATGATTTCTGAAGATCATGTGGCACTGAAGACTGGAGTAATGATGCTGAAAATTCAGCTTTGATCACAGAAATAAATTACATTTCAAAATATATTCAAATAGAAAACAGTTATTTTAAATTGTAATAACATTTCACTTTTTTTGTATTTTAGATCAAATAAATGCAGTCTTGGTGATCAGCCTTGGCTTATTTAAAATAAATAAATAAATAACTCTTACTGACCCCAAACTCACTTTTATCCCTTAAAAACCGAACAAAATTAACTGTAAATAAATAAAATGTTCCTTTTATTAAGTGAAAAGTGTGTTTTGTGCATTTTTCGTAATCTAATGCAGTGAGAAGTGTCTAAACCCTTCATTATATCCTCAAGCACACCTGGGATAGAAGTGCCCAGAGCGACGAACACCACTGCGGTGACGGTGTCCCGGAGGCCCACGGTGCAGCCGAAGTGTGACGCCAGGTCCCCGATGATGGCAGTGAGGAGGCCGATTACAGTGATGGACACCACAAAGCAGGCCCAGCCGTTCCAGTACTCTGTGGGCGGAACGAATGCGAACAGAACCTTCCAGAACACCGTCAGGAAGTGCATGAAGTAATCGTAGCAGGACGGGACACGCTCCTCTCGACCCTCCTCTTCATCTTCATCTCCATCACCTGAGGATGCCACATAATTAATAAATTACACTAAACTCTGGCCAATTCTACATGCACGGTCATTACCATAACTGACCACTAGATGGCAGGATCACATCACTGACACATCACTGACAAACTTGTAAGATATCTGTACAGGTGCATCTCAATAAATTAGAATATTTATTGAGATGCACCTGTATATTCTCATGGAATTTTAATTTTAGAAGTTCAAATTCAATTATATGCGTTCAAAAAACAAAATAAATCCAAAAATTATATGTAGAAACAATTTTCACTCAGAAATGGCAAGTAAATCAAATACAAAGAATTGACATGTAACACATTGAACTGAACATGACATTTGAAGAAGACTGAAATATTTTCTTGTAAATCATAATTCCATGAGCTTTATTTACAACTTACAGACCAGTGTTATTTTAGAATCATTGAGATACTATTATAGTTTTTATTAATATTTTGAATCATTGTGTATTTTATATTTTCCTTTTTAATTTTCATTTCCCAGTTTTAGTCATTTTACTGTTTTGTCATTTTAGTAGTTTTTTCTATGTACCTATTTCGTTTTTATAGATTTTTTTATTTCGATTTTAGTTTTATTTAGTACATCGAGTTAAACTAAATTAAAATGAGGAATGCTGCCTTTGCAACTAGCTGATTTTTTTCAGATTGTTTTATTAGTTTTACTGTATGTTTTTGTCACTGTTAGCAGTTTTTATGTCTATATATATTTTTAATATATTGTAATTTTCAATTTTAGTTATTTTAGTATATCAAGTTAAACTAATTACTGAAATAAATGAACTTTTCTATTTATTGAGATGCACCTGTATATTCTCATGGAATTTTAATTTTAGAAGTTCAAATTCAATTATATGCGTTCAAAAAACAAAATAAATCCAAAAATTATATGTAGAAAAATTTTCACTCAGAAATGGCAAGTAAATCAAATACAAAGAATTGACATGTAACACATAGAACTGAACATGATATTTGAAGAAGATATTTTCTTGTAAATCATAATTCCATGAGCTTTATTTACAACTTACAGACCAGTGTTATTTTAGAATCATTGAGATACTATTATAGTTTTTATTAATATTTTGAATCATTGTGTATTTTATATTTTCCTTTTTAATTTTCATTTCCCAGTTTTAGTCATTTTACTGTTTTGTCATTTTAGTAGTTTTTTCTATGTACCTATTTCGTTTTTATAGATTTTTTTATTTCGATTTTAGTTTTATTTAGTACATCGAGTTAAACTAAATTAAAATGAGGAATGCTGCCTTTGCAACTAGCTGATTTTTTTCAGATTGTTTTATTAGTTTTACTGTATGTTTTTGTCACTGTTAGCAGTTTTTATGTCTATATATATTTTTAATATATTGTAATTTTCAATTTTAGTTATTTTAGTATATCAAGTTAAACTAAATTACGAGTTGATTGCAATTTTTTTTATATATCAATTATATAAAACGTAACTTTTTTTTATTGGTTTTAATTTTAGTTTCAGTTTGCTTGTAAAAAGTTAGTTTTAATTAACCATACTAACCCTGGTATAGACTATTTATATGGTACTTTTAGCAACAGTTTTAGTCATTATAGAAAATGGCATGCTGGTTTTAGTCATTTTACTGTTTTGTCATTTTAGTAGTTTTTTCTATGTACCTATATCGTTTTTATTGATTTTTTTATTTCGATTTTAGTTTTATTTAGTACATCGAGTTAAACTAAATTAAAATGAGGAATGCTGCCTTTGCAACTAGCTGATTTTTTTCAGATTGTTTTATTAGTTTTACTGTATGTTTTTGTCACTGTTAGCAGTTTTTGTGTCTATATATATTTTTAATATATTGTAATTTTCAATTTTAGTTATTTTAGTATATCAAGTTAAACTAAATTACGAGTTGATTGCAATTTTTTTTATATATCAATTATATAAAACGTAACTTTTTATTAATGGTTTTAATTTTAGTTTCAGTTTGCTTGTAAAAAGTTAGTTTTAATTAACCATACTAACCCTGGTATAGACTATTTATATGGTACTTTTAGCAACAGTTTTAGTCATTATAGAAAATGGCATGCTGGAAATTCTGCACTATTTCTTTATTGTATTCCATGGAAGAAATAAAGTCACAAAGGTTTGGAAAGGTGCACAGAAATGCCATTTTTAGCTGAGCTCTTGCTTTCAGACTGTGCATTGCTGAAGCTTCTGAGATGGAGCATTAAAAGAGCAGCTTGAGAATGTAAGAACCTCATTATGTGTTTTATTAAGTCTGAGAATTGCTGAGGGAATGAAATTTATACGGTGTGACTCATACAGTTTATTCCTATTTCAAAAGAGACCAATTAAACATCCGACACACTCATGAGGAGCACAGAGGGGTGTGAGACGGACCTGCGCTGACGGTCACGGCCTCCACAAACTGCTCTCTCCAGGAGTGAGTGCCGATCACCAGCGCCAGGTTAGTCTTCTTGATCAGTTTATCAACCGTGCTCTGAAACACAGCACAGATCACTCAAACATTCACACCATTCAGCACCCAACTCTGACTTTCTGCTCAGTTTTGATTTTTTTTATCCGAGGTTGTTCACATGACATAAATGTGGCCCATATGATCAGGGGTGACTATATCATACAATGGACCTATACAGTATTTTACTTTGATGTCACAGCTCAGGATAATCACTAGTGAAAGGATTGGGACTGTGCTTGTTTTCGGGACCCTATCATCAATGTCATTTTCATAATATAATTTAATATAATGCACAATTATGATGATCATTGCATTAGACAAAAAATAAATAAATAAAATAATTAATGGTATATATTTTCAGAACTGAGAATATCAGATTTAATGTGATTTTTACTGCTCATAAAGTTATAATAAACATACAATTTTCAAATAAATGCACAATATGATTTATGTATGATTATTATTATATTTATTATTATCATAATAAGACATTTTCAGAATCGAAAACAGCAGATTCAATGCATAATTATTATTATATATTATATATACATATTTTTATATTTAGTCATTTAGCAGACGCTTTTATCCAAAGCGACTTACAAATGAGGACAAACAGAAGCAATCAAAACTAACAAAAGAGCAATAAAATGCAAGTGCTATCACAAGTCTCGGTTAGCTCAACACAGTACGTAGCAAGGTTTTTTTAAATTCATATATATATATATATATATATATATATATAATCTTTTAGATCTGAAAATATCAGATTCGGTTTTTTCCTGTTTTTTTTTCCAGATCTGGACCACATTCAACTGTCATGTGAACAGACCAACACTTTAATAATCTCTTTGCATCCTCTCTTCTGAAGTGCTGGCATCAAATATTACTATCATGACAAACATAATGAACCTGACAACTGTTCGTTTAGCACCACCGATCTGATAAATAACACTAAAAAAAGAAATTATATGAATGTAATTTTTAGATGAGAATATAATCAACCGTCAACATTTGCTGTCATGAACAGAGCCGACAATCATAATGCATCATTTCACTCTGGGTAATCATTAAACGGGAACTTCAAATTATATTTTTGTAAATAGTCATAAACAGTTATAATTGAAAATCACCACTGCATATGTATAAAAAAATCTAACCATCATGTGCAGGAATATATTGGGAATGTACTGGGAGTCTAAAGCTGTGGGCCAGTATGACTGATGGATGTGCATTTTTCATGCTGTATAAAACAATCTATATATAGAGCTCTACTGTACTGTACATGAAGGTCTGTTCAGCATGCATGATTTCACCGTGTGGCCTCATGTCATGTCTACAGAACAGATGGAGGAAGAATAGGGCTGGGAGATATAGCTGAAATATTACATCTGTTTAAAAACAACAACAAAAAATAAAAAATAAAAATAAAAATAAAAATGTGTTTTCAAATGATACCTTACAGTAAATTAATAGGAATCTTCAATAAAAAAAATAAAAAAATAATATGATTTCAGATGTGAATACGTGCATTAAATTCATAGGACTCCTTGATAAATAAATAAATAAATAATAATATTGACTTATTATTTTCTATATTTTCAGATGTGAAACCTTACAGAAAATTCACAGGACTCCTCGAATAAATAAATAAATATAAAATATGGACTGACATTTTTCAGTGTTTTCAACTGTGATACCTTGAATTCATAGGACAGCTTGATAAACAAAATTTTTTTATTAAATATGGACTCAGTAAGTTCACTGTTTTCAGATGTGATACCTCATACGACTCATTGATAAATAAAATAAACTAATAAACTAAAATAAAATCAATTAAAATTTAATTAAATATGGGCTCACTAATTTCACTGTTTTCAGACGTGATATAGGACTCCTTGATAAAATAAAATATGGTCAGACTATTTTCTATTTTTTTCAGACTTGAAACCTTACAGAAAATTCATAGGACTCTTTGAAAATAAAATAAAATATGCTACTTTTCCAACTGTTACCTTAAATTCATATGACTCCTCGATCACTACCTCCAGCCGGCTATGCTCCCCCAAAACAGGTTTCCCCATCTCTGCTATCTTCCTGGCCTCCTCCTCCTCTGCACTCAACTGCCCCTCCGGATCCTCTGAAAGCCGCAGACGATCAAAGAAAAGAGACAGACAGAAGACAGAAAAGAATAGATGAGATACAACAGACAGGAAACGGAGGGCACACCCCCTACCTATCAATCAAAAACACAACAGCTCCAGCGATCGATAAGACGACACGTATGACAGCACGACACGCACACGAACAAAACAACACAAGCTCTGAGAGACGCTCTGAATGCATGTGTGCCAGACTGTGAATCTACCCACTACAATACTGTTTACAACCCATTTTACTTCTGTAAAGCAGAGTAAAAATTGAGATTGATTGTCTGCGACAGCTACTATTGAGATATTTTTTGACTTTCTGTCTAATGGTTTGAACTCTCTCTCAACAGTCAGCGTTTGATCCCTCTTTTCACAGCGTAATCACATCCCTCATGGGTTCTGGGAAGCTTTTAGCCCCTCTCTCTTCTCTGCTGAGTGTGTAACATGAGGGTTAGTGTGGACACATGTCAGTTGATCAGAGGTTGATCTGAAACCTTACCTTGGTTCAGCAGCAGGGCTGCGTGATGTAAGGAGGGACAAGAGAGATGGAGTTAGTGCTGGAGATGAGTTTACTCCATTAATAAACACACATATACACACACACACACACACGCATCTACATGTATGTATCCCATGACTGTGGCTCTGCTCCAAACCCTAGTGAGCTGCTTCTCTGAATACTAAACCAGCATCCTAACAAAAACAGCATTTCATAAGTGACTGATCTGAAACGCTCAGACAAAGAGCGCTGTTCACATCACGCACGCAAGCAATACTGCTGCTAACAGCTGAATCCATTACTGTCAAATAGTTGACTCCTGCAGAGCAAAGACCCTTTAAGGCAAGTAAGTGCATTTGGTGACCATCTCAGAAACACCCTCAAGCTGCTGTTTTACAGTGACGCAGGAGCATCTGCTGTCTACTGAATGAGGAACGACTGGAAAACTGTTTGTCAAGATCACATTTCAATGTCAAATCAGCAATAAATTCTAGCAGAAATTATGCATGCATGCATATTATTTTTAAGGGGTTGCTAGATTAACAAATAATATTCTAAATCCTAATTTTAAATTTTTTGTTGTTGTTTATGATGGTGATTATCATTATTATTATTATTAATACCCAATATTTGTTAATGCTTTTTATAATTTAAATAATAATAATAATAAGAAGAAGAAAAAGCATACACAAATATTAAGTGAAATATTTTATTTTTTACTTGATAAAAACTACAAACACTATGCAAATTAAATTACAGACGCTCTATTTTCTCTTGATACTTTTTAATACTGAATAAAAATAGTTTAATGTATAATTAAAACTATATACAAAATAGTTTAATATATTTATAAATGTATAATTTAAATATCTTATGTTTATAAAAATATACTTGCATTTTATATGTACATGTATTAAAATGTATATCTAATATGTTTTGATTTTAATATGTTGATTTTATATATTGCTATTATTATTAAAATGCCAATTTAAAACATAATGGGTATATATTTCATTTTTTATTTTTATATTTGTTTTTTTAAAGTATTTTCTTATTATATTTATTTATTAATATATATATATTTATATATTATAAAAGCAGCATCATTTTGCAGCCTGGAACATTCCTATGAAGCCTAAAAATGCTGTCTAGGAAGGCAGCTCATTAGGGCTGGGAGCAGAGCCAACTGTATCGGAAATCACTTGAACCCGAATGTCAAATGAATGCCCAAAACCACTCTAAAAACTAATAGAGTTAATCTCATAGTCCTTATAGTGTGACACTGTACACACACCTGAGATTCCTCTCTTCAGCCAGCGCGGTTCCTCAAGAACGATGAAGAAATTCTCATGTTTCTCGTACTCTTCATCATCAATGATCCTCACCTGAAAGGTCTGACTGCACACGCACACACACACACACACACACACACACACATAGACAAACAAAATCAGACATTCAGGTGGTGGCTTTGAAGTCTCACATCGATTACTGGGACAAGTGACAGAAAATTGCGACTAAATAGGAAAATGTCAGAAGGCTGCATAATGACACACACACACACACACACACACACACACACACACACACACACACACAACACAACACAACACATACCCAACACACACAGCACCTTATAAATAATTAATGCTGTTCCTCTGGGGTCATGAACAGCAGCGCTCCACCCTGACATGAAATCACATTAAAAGAACTGATGAATGAACAACACACACACACACACACACAAACAAATAAAGGCACAAAAACATGCTCACACAAATCATGGAAAATATCAGCATTTAAATCATTTTAAAAGGTTGCATGTCAATATTTAATCACATTCATACACTCACATACGCTCCCACTCACAATAATGTGTGCAAATATAAACCTCAATGCATGTAAAACTAAATCCACAATGCTTTGTAAGGGCGCTAATTTACTGAGTGGTGTTGGATTTACCTCCAGCACTGACAAACACAGGAAAATCGTAACGTTTAGTGCTCATCCATAATGTAGGACAGTGTCACGTTCATCCGGCAAAGACAGAAAAAAGACTCCAGACAGACGGAAGCATTGCATCTGCTAACGATCTTATGGACTCACACATACTAAGCACGTAAGCATCACTATCAATATCGCTTGTACTCCAGGGATTTGAACAAGCATCACTGAACATGAGTGATACCTCAAAAGAGAGGGATGAGCTGTTACTTTACAAGGAGATTAGATGCTAGATCTTCAGCTGGTGGATGACAAAACAGGTGAAAAAATATCTCAGACTTATACTGGAGGAGGACCCCCAGCCACAGGTGGCAACCACTTAGAGCACCCTAGCAACTGCTTAGCAACAATCCAGAATGCCCTAGCAACTCTCTAGTAACCTTTCAGAACACTCTTGCGACTGCCTAGCAACTCTTTAGTAACCACTCAAAATACACTTTTCAGAACACCCTTGCGACTGCCTAGCAACTCTTTAGTAACCACTCAAAATACACTAGAAATTGCCTAGAAGCTCTCTAGTAACCAATCAGAACACCCTAGCAACAATCCAGAATGCCCTAGCAACTCTCTAGTAACCTTTCAGAACACCCTTGCGACTGCCTAGCAACTCTTTAGTAACCACTCAAAATACACTAGAAATTGCCTAGAAGCTCTCTAGTAACCAATCAGAACACCCTAGCAACAATCCAGAATGCCCTAGCAACTCTCTAGTAACCATTAAGAACACACTAGCACCTGACTAGCAACACTTTATTAACCACTCAGAACACCCTAGCAACAACCCAAAGCACCATAATAACTGCCAAACAACTCTCAAGTAACCAGTGAAGACACACTAGTAACTACCTAGCAGCTCCTTAGTAACCACCCAGAACACCCAAGCAACTTCTTAGAAACCTTAGTAATCACCCAAGCAATTGCCTAACAAGTAGTTAGTATTAGTAACCACCCTGAACACACTAGTAACTGCCTAGCAACTCTCTCTAGTAACCACATAGAACACCCTAGCAACTCTCTCTAGTAACCACTCAGAACACCCTAGCAACTCTCTAGTAACCACTCAGAACACCCTAGCAACAGCCCAGAGCACCATAATAACTGCCAAACAACTCTCAAGTACTGTAACCAGTGAGGACACACTAGTAACTGCCTAGCAACTCCTTAGTAACCACCCAGAACACCCTAGCAACTGCCTAACAAGTTACCAGTAACCACCCCAAATACATTAGGAACTGCCTAGCAACTCTCTAGCAACCACTCACAACACCCTAGCAACTCTCTAGTGACCACACAGAACACCCTAGCAACTCTCTAGAAACCACTCAGTATCCAATTGCTTAGAAACCTTCGAGTAAACACTCAGAACACCCTAACAACTACATAGCGATGCCATAGACTCGGAACACCTTTGCATTGTGGAAGTGAGTTTTTGCACAGACACACTGATTTCCTCCCTCTTTTCTTGTGTTTTTCACACTCACGTTGTCTGGTCGTTGGTGAATTCCAGCTCTCCGTGCGTGTCCTCGTAGTCGACCCCTCCCCCTTGGGCCGTCCCATTCTCCGTGTGGTACGGAATGATCACAGTTCCGCGGGCACCAGAGTTCCGGACCACTGTTACCTCCATGGTTCCCACACTCTCACTCACTCGCACCAAGCGGTCTGTGAAGTTGAAGATCCCTGCGTGATCGTCGTCCAGGATGGTGACCGTGGCCATCAGCGGTTGCACCAGCCGGGCCTTGGGAGCCTGATCCGTGTCATCACTCTCAAACATACCCTCCGCATCACCGACACGCAGGTTCAGCAAACGCACAAAGAAATGTTCGTCTTCCTCAAAGATGTCATCATCGATGATGCCCACCTAGAAAGACAGAGAGACTTTCAGTAAAACGGTTTTGCTTCAGTAAATCTCAAGAACACAGAACTAGTTCTTGGACATAGTACATTAGGGACTTAACATTCATCTCACATGGATTTGTAGAGATCTGACATCTCTGATCAACGTGTCCATCACTCTGAATCCTTTCTCAGTCTTTTTGGCAAAGAGTCACTCATTGTCACTCAACCAATGACAGACACTACAGCACTGTTGCCATGGATTTACAGCCCTGTCCATCTCTGTGGAGTGGACGTTTTTCTAAAAGGAAGTATACTACATGAAAGACAGAGTTTTTTTTCTTTGGAAGCTGTTGTTAAGGAACTAAAGCATTGTCCTTGGGAATCGCCTGTTCATAAAAGATTCCTATTAATGGACGTACAAGAATCAGTACTACTGTAGATTCAACCTTTTGGTTGAAGAACTTTGCTGGACCAAACTGTATGCTTTGAACATGTTCTAAGAAAACGTACATAGAAAGCAACTTTCATGCAAAGTTTGGATGCTTAAGACAATCCCAGTTGAGGCCAGATCCACTAGCATGTAGTTCAACTTATTAACCAGCTAGACCACCTTAAACCATCTAATGACCATAAATGAACCCATGTAAAACCACCTACTCTACTGCTTTCAGTAGGACCAAACTGTATGCTGTAAACATGTTCTTAGAATACTTGCATAGAAAGCAACTTTCATGCAAAGTTTGTATACTTTAGACCAGGGCTGGCCAAACTCGGTCCTGGAGGGCCGGTGTCAGTGCAGAGTTTAGCTCCAACCCTAATTAAACACACCTGAACCAGCTAATCAGGCTCTTACTAGGCATAGAAACGGTGTGTTGAGGCAAGTTGGAGCTAAACTCGGCAGGACACCGGCCCTCCAGGACCGAGTTTGGACAGCCCTGCTTTAGACCATCCCAGTTGAGACCAGATCCACTAGCAGGTAGTTAAACCTATTAACCAGCTATACCAACTTAAACCAGCTAATGAGCATAAAGGTGGACGAAGTAGAAACCATGTAAATCCATACACTGGTTTCAGTTGGACCAAACTGTATTTCTGTCAGGACCACTATCGTCAAAGGTGACAGACAATTAGCATACAGTTTAGATTGGCGGTATGGTTCTATTCTGGGCAAGAACTCCCTGTGCATCCATGCAGCCTAGCATTGATGAGAGCAGAGAGAGCAGCAATAACCCCCTTAAGGTAACAGAACAGAACCAACATATTGCAGATATCATTAATGTTCAATAATTTAATGAACACATTTTAGAATTAGTCTGATTCAAAGGAGAATCAGAAAGCAGAATCCTGGCTGAACGAGAGGAGGAATTGGGGATGGAGGAGAGTAATTAGCTATTAAGCAACGCAAAAGTGGCTGATAATACTGAAGGTGTCGTATGCCTATAGGTAGATGTGGATCAGCGGAGAGTTTACTGATGCACGCGTGACTCACGTGACCTGCTAGAACTAACGCTACACTTGATGTTGCGGACATGTTCTTAGAAACTCATGTAGAAATAAACTTATATTACCTCAAAGTTCACACAAATACTGATTTGATGATCAATGATTGGTGTCCCTTCAGAGTATTCAGATATCTGACACCCTCCCCTATTCAAGAACAGATCCATTAGCAAGGTAGTTCAACTTTTTAACCAGTTTAGACCAGGTTGGACAAGCTAACGACCATCTACCAGTTTCATCTGGACCAAATTGTATGTTGTGTACATGTTATTAAAAACGAACATAGAAAGCAACTTTCATGCAAAATGTGGATACTTGAGACCATCCCAGTCGATTCCAGATTCACTAGCGCAGGGGTGTCCAAACCTGCTCCTGGAGGGCCAATTGCCTGCGAAAGTGGCTGATAATACTGAAGGTGTCGTATTCCTTTAGGTAGATGTGGATCAGCGGAGAGTTTACTGATGCACGCGTGACTCACGTGACCTGCTAGAACTAATGCTACACTTGATGTTGCGGACATGTTCTTAGAAACTCATGTAGAAATAAACTTATATTACCTCAAAGTTCACACAAATACTGATTTGATGATCAATGATTGGTGTCACTTCA
Organism: Sinocyclocheilus grahami; assembly: GCF_001515645.1. NCBI lineage: Eukaryota > Metazoa > Chordata > Actinopteri > Cypriniformes > Cyprinidae > Sinocyclocheilus > Sinocyclocheilus grahami. The sequence continues at coordinate 3,093,892 of NW_015505253.1, read as the reverse complement.
GAGTATTCAGATATCTGACACCCTCCCCTATTCAAGAACAGATCCATTAGCAAGGTAGTTCAACTTTTTAACCAGTTTAGACCAGGTTGGACAAGCTAACGACCATCTACCAGTTTCATCTGGACCAAATTGTATGTTGTGTACATGTTATTAAAAACGAACATAGAAAGCAACTTTCATGCAAAATGTGGATACTTGAGACCATCCCAGTCGATTCCAGATTCACTAGCGCAGGGGTGTCCAAACCTGCTCCTGGAGGGCCAATTGCCTGCAGAGTTTAGCTCCAACCATATTTAACCATACCTGAAGCTAATCAAGCTCTTCAGACTCACTAGAAACTTCCAGGGAAGTGTGTTGAATCTCTGCAGGACGTTAGCCCTCCAGGAGCAGCACTGGACACCCCTGCACTGGCAGGTAATCAAGTAAATTAACCATCTAGACAAGCTTGGACCAACTAATGACCATAAGGGTTAAAGTATAAGGGTTTCAACTGTAGGTTAGGTTTTCAGATGGATTTTTCAGCCAATTTTTATTCTCTCCTTTCACTCCTCCTCACCTTAATTTCTTTCCTGGTTTCTCCTGGTTTGAACACCAGTGTCCCTTCGCAGTACTCATAATCTGAGCCGGCATTGGCTGTGCCGTCTTCCGTACAGTAGTCAACGTAGAAAGTGCTCTCCCCCAGGCCTCCTCGACACACCACGGGTATCATGATGGTGCCACAGTTTTCCATGCACTGACTGTGTGCGCTCTCGAAGGAGATGCGGCTGCAGACGGCCAGGTCATCCTCCTCTGAAGCCTCATCGCAGCCTGACACAACAGCGCGGCGAGCGTGATCTGCTGCATGTTTCTTCAGCACATTACCAGCCCCGATCATCATGCGCGTGGCCTGGACACGGTAAAAGGCGCGACTTTTCTGCTGATGGAGGAGGGCATAGTAGTTGGCCAATTCCATCAGCTGATCCAACTCCTTATCTGGGTATTTCTGCTTCAGGTCCTTGAGGATACGGATCACCTGCCAAGACACATTCAAAGGTCAAGGAAAGTGCTGTGCAATGAAAGTTCTGTCATCATTTTCTCACCCTCACATTGCTCCAAACCAGAAAATCGAAGTAGCTTTCAAATCTAAAAGTTTGTGAATATTCAAACTTGATCACTTAAGACCCAATATGCCAAGTTTGACGTCAATGACACCAAACAGCATTGGCTCTCGCACATCATGATTCATTGACAATTGTGAATTAGATATGAGAAATACAGTAAGAGTAAATATTTTTGTCCAAACAACTTGGCCTGTTCCCCAGATTAAGCTATTCCTTTACTTAAAGGGGTCATATGATGCGATTTAAATTTTTCCTTTCTCTTTGGAGTGTTACAAGCTCTTGGTGCATAAAGAAGATCTGTAAAGTTACAAAGACTAAAGTCTCAAATCTAAAGAGATATTCTTTGTAAAAGTTAAGAGTCAACCACGCCTACCTAAGGCGGATCGCTCTAACACGCCCCCACGTCTACGTCACGATGTGGGAAGATTTGCATAACGCTGCCCAAATGTTCACACAAAGAAAGAAGGTGTAACTTTTATTCTCGCTGTAGTATTGTTGTTGCCGCTGCCGCCATGTCGTGAAGGCGCTGTGTGTTTAATTGTGAAAGCAAAACGACTTTGTTTGGCCTTCCAAAAGAGGACGATATCCGCTTCGTCATGCCTGGAGCTGATCCGTGTTGGTCACTGAGGAAATACATCAACTTCGCGCTGTAAATCGCCGGATCGGCTTTCACCGTGGACGAAGCGGAGTCCAGCCCGAAGTTGCCACATGTGGTTGCCGCAGGCCCACCGGCGCTCACTCAAGCCGGCCTCCGCTCACTCTAGGCCTCCGCACACTCTAGCCCGCCGTGTGTGATGCTGTGTTCCGTTGTGAAAGCGAAACTGCATTGTTAGGCCTTCCAAAACAGGACACGACTAGAAATCAGTGGTTAAGTTGTATTTACAACACTGTTCCAGAACAGTTCAACCCAAATATTCAGATGTTTGTCTCGTCGCTCCGGCCAGGACAAGGCATCACAATATGGTAAGGGGCGTAACATTTCCATCACACGCTTGAAGTATTCGGCCAATCACAACGTACTAGATAGCTGGCCAATCAGAGCACACCTCGCTTTTCAGACCGATGAGCTTTGTAAATATCGACGCGTTTCAGAAAGGCGGGGCATAGAGGAGAAACAATAATGTACAGTATGTGGAAAATAATGTGTTTTTTGAACCTTAAACCGCATAAACACATTTAATTACACCAAATACACAAAATAATGTTCTTTTTAGCAACATCATATGACTCCTTTAAGAAGACTTGGAATATAGCTCTTTAGCCATATGGACTTCTTTTATGGATATTTTTTTACAGAGCACAATATGCAGCATGGTAATGGAAAAAATATGAGATGGAAGAAAAAAATGCATTTCAATGCTTTTGCATTCTTTCACCGAAGTATTGCATTCTCTTGCAAAGTTATTGAATTCTCTTGCATTACTCAGAGAAATTTGCATTTGAATGCAAAACTTTTCGCATTGTCTCGCAAAAAGTGTTGCGTTCCTCAAAGAAACTCAGAATGGAACAATTTTGCGAAAGAATGCAAAAGCATTGAAATATCATTTCTCATATCTTTATTTTATTATATTTTTATATTATGATAAATTTAATCTCATATTTTTTTATCACAAATATTTTGCGAGCAAATGCAAAGTTTCTCTGCTTTATAGGGATAGGCGAAGTTTTTTGGGGGAATGCAAAAACTTATAAAGTTAAAAAGAGAACATAAATGCATTGAAATCATTTTTTCTCCCATCACCATACTTTTTAGTACAGTGTCTCGGTTTGTCAGGATGAGAAACATGTGGACCAAGGTGAACTTCCTTGTATTTATGACTGTGCGTGTGAGTATTGATGTATAAATGTTTATGTTTAAATGACTGTGTTTGTCTTTTCTCACTTCTTTACGGCTCTCGTCCAGGTCCTTGGCACCATCCATGTAAACGGTCGTGCTGTTGGAGTTGGGTAGAGTTGCCATGGTGCCTGTTGTGTTGCCGGTTCCATCCTGGCAATGTTCCTGTGTGCCGATCCCTACGGCTCCACTCCTCAGTGGAAACTTGCCGTCCATCATTATCTCCATACCTTTGGGGGTCATGTCCCCCTCTGTCTCCACAACAACCCCTGTCCTTTTGTCGGCACGGTAGCGCTTGGACATGTATTTGTAGAAAAGAAGGCGCCGGTCAGCGATCCAGGCCAGAATCACACAAACGGGGAAATAGCAGAGAGTGACCAGAGCTTCCCATACCTACAACACACACATGTCAATACAGCAAACACAAAGTAAACAGATAAACAGAAAGTAAACCAGACTTTGAAAAGTAAAGACCACAACAAGCCAAAAAGAAAAAGAAAAAAACAACAACAACAAAAAGCACTTGCTACATTAAACTTTAAGAGACAGAGACAAACAGCATGGTACCAGCTTGCTTCACCATTACAGATGACTCAATATGGTCTTGTTGTCTGAAGTACCAGTAGATAAACAACATTTATACTAATTTTATGTGACTTGGTAAAGTAGAAACTGTTTGTCACACAAATATTGTACTTGCAAATACTGTACAAACATTTTTGGGTCACATTTCAAGTTTAAAAAAATTAAATATTTTCCATTTAAAAAAAAAAGTCCTTTTTAGGCAGGTTAATATGTTTTTGGCACTGTTTTTCATTATTTTCATTACATTTATGCATGTTTCACTGCCAAATTCTCATAAACATAATGTGTCCAGACAGTTACTTTGGTTTTTCGGTAATTCTCAATGTTCTCAATGGTGATTCTCATTAGATTCTCATTACTGTATATCATTATTTTTCACATTTCAGTAATGAGAAAAATATTTTTTTAGCCATTCACTAATGAGATTTTGGATTATCCTAACTGTCATGAAAATAATGTCACAATTCTAAAATAGGGTTAATTTTCTTTCTCTCTCACACACACACACACACACACACACACAACCATATATATTTATATTTACACACACACATATATATATATATATATTATTTTTTTTTGATAAAATATGCATGTGCTGTATGTTACTTTGGATATAACTAAATGGATGTCCACATTTTAAAACTGAAAAAAGTCAATCATGATGTTCATTTAAGGGGTGAAATATGACCCAGACCTAATCTTAACAGGTTTTGTGAGATTCATTCTCATACAGAAAAGCATTTACACACACACACACACACAGACACACAGACACACACACCTCCACGACGGGCGATGAGATGATGGCCAGGATCAGGTAAAGCCAGATGTAAGCAAAGATACTCCAGAAGGCAGTGATGAAGAAGACTCTCAGATGTTTGATCTTCCTCACCTCGCCGTCAGGAATCACCCACACACAGATTCCAATAATCACAAACATATTAAAGGCAGCGCTGCCCACGATGGTGCCCGGACCCAGCTCACCGGATTCAAACCCATGACCACACACCTGAAATACACACACACACGTGACAAACTCAGCCAATCACAACATATCTGATGCTTAACATGGAATTTGGACCAATGAGATTTCACTGTGGGCGGAGCTGCTCCGCGTGACACAACAAAAAATTGAAACCAACCAACTGGCAAAATTGTTGTGAAGTGTTTGTATTTTATTACAGCTTTTCAGGTTTCAGTTAATAATTTTTTTTTAATAGTTTTTAGTTAACAATAACAACACTGACTGCATGTTAAAATATGATGTATATGTGTGAATAAAACAACCAAATTTTGAAGGATAAACAATGCTATGAGCTGTTGTGAAGGTGAAAGATTATGAAGAGTCAAGATGATTCATTGTTATATGTTGTTGTAATAATTTATAATTTATTATTAATTCATTAAATTATTATTCATTATGTTCTCTGTTAACGTTTTACTATCATCCAGTGTAGGATGATTGCATTGTATTTCCCTGAAAGTTAATGTTAATTATGTGCCATCATGTTAAAGTGCCATCAAATCTCTGCAAAACTTGAGTTTTGGATGCTGCAAGTCTGATTTTGTTGTAAATGTAGTCTTTCCAAGTTGCAGCATTCAGTCTATGCAAACACATCAGTGTTTAAAGCTTGAATTAAATGAAATAACAGTCAGAACAATTAAACAACTGGCGGATTGTGTCACTTTCCATTCAACATCAGAAATATAATATACCATTCAACACAGATCAGTGGCTGTTGTTCACATTCAATAGCATTCAATGCTCCTGCAAGATGTGTTACATTCACTGAACATCCTTGAAAACAAAGCGAATGTCCTTGGGTAAGTAAAACAGATAGAATGAAATAAAAAGCACGCAGGTGTTGGTTATCAGCGTGTGTGACTCTATCACTGATATCTCTCTATATCAACACCAGCATAGAGCGGCGAGCCTTTGGGATCGGTCTGTGACAAACAGATAATTCACCCCGCGCCTGCTTTCCAGCTGGGCTTGCAATGAGATTTCACACTTCTGATGCCAAAAATCCACTGAATATTCTGCCTGACTGCTTCACCTTCACTGAAGACTGCAATATCTCAAGATGAACGATGCATTGTGATTACATTGTTTACATGCGTTAGCCATACAACAATAATCCCGCTGTGTGCGTGAAACCCTTGACGGATCTCCTAACACATTAGATCTCGTGATGCAGAGTGACAAACCACGTGGAGAGACAAATGTGAGGCAATAAAGCTCAGCTAGACGTGCTAAATGTTGTCCGATGGCAGACTTACACAGATCTGAGACTGCGGACGTGTCGATTCCATGCAGTGGACGACGAGGAACGAACCAGGAGACTTCTGTCTCATTAATAAACATGATCTGGACCCTCATTAGCGGGAGCTGCGGTCTGCAGGCCAGATCTTACACAGCATGCGTCATGCTAACTATCTCCATCTTGAAGGGCCAAGAAGCTGTTTAACCCATCAAAATGGTTTAACAAGCACAATTTATTGTCCTGTTTTTACAGGCTACTGAAACATTAAGTGTCCAGCTAAAAAGTAACAACAAAAAGAGTGAAATCCCCTCTAAAAGTAGAAAATCAGGTCAGGATCCAGACAAGAAAACCAGATTAGGACTGACAAACCAGCATAGACTGGTTTAAGATGCCCGATAGCGTGTAGTTTAAGTCACATACATTTTATTTTTGTAATAAGTAATGTATTAAACTGAAAAAAAAAAAATTTGAAGGAACAATTTTCACTCAGAAATTGTTAGTAAATTTTACAAACAAATCACAAAGAAACAGCCAGTGTTATCTGACTATTTTCTTTAAATATTCTAAATTAGTTTATATTTGTATATTTTCAATTTTATTCATTTTAGTTTTTTTACATTTTTATTGCAGTTTTAGTTTTAGTCATCAAAATGAAAGTGAGAACTTTATTTTTTTTTATATACATTTTTTTCAGTTAACATTTATTTTATTTCAAGTTACAAAAATATTTTTAGTAGTTTTAACTATAATAACCCTGCAAACAGCAAGTGAATTAAACATTTTTGTGAATGAAACTTTTTAAAGTAGAAAAACTTAAATGGTATTTTAACATAAAAATACTCCAATAATCTTTGTTTCATTTATTACATTAAAAATGTATTTATTAAATGTATTAATTGAAAATGAAAAATGTATTAAAAATACTGTGCATTATAGTTTTCATTCAATTTTGAACTAGATTTTATTTTTATATTTCTGTTTTTATTTTCTTTTGAAAGTTTCTGTAATTTTGTTGTGTGTTTTTTTTATGGTATTAAGTAGTATTAGCTGGTAGTATTAGGGCTTTCTCACTTTAGAAAGTTTATTGTATTAGAAAAAGAATGGTGCCCTTGTGAGCAAGATGAATGACTGTATGTTCTCATAGCTAAAAGGCAAAGCTAAAAGCCACAAAATGTATATTTTAATTACACGAGACTATAAATTATGAACGGGTCATGCTTCGATACAAACGGAATGATCAGACAAAGCACCACTTAAATTATGAGTGGTAACGCTGCTAATGAAATAGTAAAACCTCAGGCTACGCTAATGAGGGTTTATCCATCTGCTGTGAATGTAATTAGTGGTTATGCGGTTAATTGTCACAAAGGGTTTCTCAACTAGTACATTTTGTCAATTTAAAGTCTCACCCACCTCAATGACCGACAGGAGGATTTCAGGGGCGGATGATCCCAGTGCCATCAGGGTCAAATTGGACACGGTTTCGTTCCAGATTCTGACAGTGGCCACTGACGTTTCTCCATTTGGCATTGTGATGGTCACCTCTTTCTCCTGAGAGATCAGAGAGGAACATATTAAGAATGCAGTCAGCTAGTTATTACTGCTAAGTAAAAGCCTGACAGGTTTTAGCAGCAGGGTCATGGACCATTCAGGACTGATTTGAATTAACGTAGCAAACAGGATTCAGAATTGGCATTCATATTTGAAAGTAAGCAGAAAATGGAAACATTCGTGAATACATAAGTACATATACTGCTTCTATGTGAATATATAAAGGGACATTTCTAGTTTCAGCATTATTTGATCTTCAGACAGTCTTCTTTAAATACAGTAAGTATCAACTCTATGAAAACATTTGGTTTTTCGACCATTGAAAATACATAAAATTCAACAATTTGCACGTAGAGCCGCAGTTAGATCTCCATATCTCTGGAATTGAACAATATAGGGCCTTAAAAATAAATATACTAAAAGAAAAGTTTGTTAATATTTAGAATCTAAAAGAATATTGAGATACTTTTTATACTTCTTGAGTTGCAGGCATGCAGACTTTGGAAAAACACAATTTTTGGCACCTTTTTGTTTTGATAGAGAGAAACAAGATACATTTCTAGTTTCAAATGTATTTGTTCTTAAGACATTCATTTTTAAAATAAATAAATAATAAATAAATCAGCTATATGCAAAGTGATCCATATTTAGTTGTTGACCACTGAAATTGTGCACAATTTTACAATTGACTCATGGAGCAACGATGAGATCCCAATAATTCCGGGATTGAACCATTTAGGGCCTTAAAATGTGCAGTATACTGCCAAAGAAAAGTTTGTTAAGAACCAGAATGTACATTTCTTGAGTTACAGGTTTGCAAACTTTGAAAAAATAATATTTTTGGATGCAATTGTTTTGACAGAGTGAAAGAAGACACATTTCTTGTTTCAACTTTATTTATTCTTCAGATATTCCTCTTTAAAAAAAGTATCAACTGTATGCAAAGTGATCTGGTTTTTGACCACTGAAAATGTGTACAATTTACATCTGATGCTGGATTGAGATCCTTGTATCTCTGGAAATGAACATACAGAGCCTTAAGAAAGAAGATACCACAAGACAAGTCTGTTAACAATCAGAATCGAAACGGATATTGAGACATCATTAATACTTCCTGAGTTACAGACATTGAAACTTTGGTGAAAAAACACAAAACGTGATTTTTTCCATTTTTGAACTGTTACCACTGGCATATAAAGCAACAAAGACGGCAAAAGTCAACATATTTTACTAAAAGACTAAAATAATGATCAAATAAAATAATGATGTTGAAAAGTAATTTTCCCCCTACCTGTAATTTGGCTTCAAAGCTCAGGTGAAAACTGTCATTTTGACACCCCTCCACAAAATACTGGATTACTTAATAAATATTCATCCATGACAATAAATATTTTGGCTTTCACCAGAAAAATATTAACTAACCTCTAAACGTTGGGCCAGGGAAGTTTCTGAAATTTGGTTGATTTGACATCGATTTGTTCAGTTGTATGATTGCTAATGGTTGGTTGAGGCTCATCACTAGTCCTAAAGCAGTCATTTTATGGCAGAAGGCAGCAAATTTTTTTTTCAAGTTCTTTTTGTTTTCCAGTCTAGTAAAACGATGCCAAACTGTATCAAAACCTTCAGGCACAGGCAACCAGCACACTCACTCTCCACAACTCAATAACGCTCCTGAAGCACCAGTCAGGGCTTGTAATTCTGGCATTGTGTTTTTATTGTTAAGACTTTCATTGCACCTAGAGTCAGTCCAACTGTCATGGTTCAGTTGTTTCTTTTGAGATGGAAGAGTTCAAGTGTAGTTTTTCAGCCTGGAGGCTCTAAAGTATGTGTGGCACAGCCTCTGATCCAGAGCTGGAAATGCTTTTCCTTTAATAATTTGCAACCTGCATATTAGAAACAGTGACTGCTGCTCACAATGATGCATCTAAAGTGGTCTGTGCACGGATAGATGAGATGACTCAAAGCAAGAAAGGACACAGAGCACTGATGCTGGATTCTTTTATTTTCTTTATGACTCAGAGTTGCACAGTGTGCATCGTCAGTGCTAATATGCACCAATTCTGATCTTGTTTAATGGATTCAGACAGCAAAAACACTTATGATGGTAAGTTTTGGCATGCTCAAAAGGTGCACATCTCAACATAATAAACAGTTCAGAGATGTTTCCAAATATTAGCTGTGTGCACGAGGCCTTGTGGTACACACTCTCTACAACACTTCTTTGTGTCCTTGCTTCGCTAACATGTCCTGACTATTTTTGTACATCTCTGGTGCCATTTCACACTTGCATTCACCGCGAACCTGCAGACGCGTCCTCATGTTTTGACAAGGGTGCATGAGACTTGTTTCTAAGGGACGCTTTGATTAATGAGGTAGACTCAAAGCCGTTGGCTTTGATTTTGCAAAGGACGAAAGGCTGATTTACTCACCGCAGAGAGAAAGAGAGCCACTGGCTCCTCATAAAAGATCTATGTTGGCCAACCCTGGTGTGCTAAAAATCCTTTACCTAATTTGAGGTTTGCAAAATCTCTAGTTATGCTACATTATCACCAAATCTTGAATTCAATCTTTTTTTCAACTTTCAGTTAGCACAGGTTTTGTATTTTGTATTACAATAAAAAAAATTTTTTAGTCTGGTCATTTGATCTGAAACATCACAAGTGTGTTTTAAGAAAAAATTTATGTTATTTTGTTTGTTATATTAATGTTATTTTAATATCAGTTACATACTATCATAGTTTTTATTAATATTTTGAATGCTTATATTTTTTCCATTTTTAATTTTATCTAATGTTTTAGTAAATTTGCTGTGTAATTGTTTGTCACACTTTGCGTATGGGAGGAACGAGGAGGAGAGGAGACGTGGAGATTTCACAAAACGAGAGTCTTTAATAATCCATCAGGGAGACACAGAGCACAAAGAAGACGTACAAGACCCGACCAGGAATCATGAGGCAGACTACACATTTATACTAAACTTGAGGGACAGACAGGTGCGGGGAATCAACTAATAATGAGACAACGAGAACAGGAACATGACCAAATAAGGGAACACTGAAACAGAAACAGGGGCAAAACAGGTCCATAATCCTGACATATCGCCCCCCTCCCAGAAGGCACATCCTTGCGTCGTAAAACAACAGAGGGGGGAACGGGTGGGAACTAAGAAGGAGGCTCGGGAGGAGGACGGGCACCTCTGAGAGGGCCGGCAGACAGAGACCAGGGAGGCGACGAAGGAGGGAAGAGCCAGGGAGGATGACAGGAGGGGCCCGGAGCAGGAGGAGCACAGTAGGACCCAGGCCACAGCCATAACGGCGGCCCACGGTGGAGCCGACAGAGGGAGGAGCCATGGAGGAGGAATAGCCACCGAGCAGGTGGTGGAGGAGCCCAAGGAGGAGACGGAGAGCCGATGAGCCAGGGCGATGGGGAGGATCCGGAGGTCCTAGGCGGAGCAAATGGCAGCGGTGATTGACACGAAGGCGTGGATTTGGGAGGCCGTGGTGGAGCCGGAGCGACAGAGGACTGAGGAGCCACCGAGGGGATGAAGGAGCCTGACAGAGCCGGAGGGACGAAGGGACTAGGCGAAGCCGGAGGAGTGGAGTCCCGAGGTGCAGGATGTTCGACGCCAGACCAAGGCGGAGCCAGAGGAACAAGGGAGCCTGGCAGAGCTAGTGGACTGCCGGACCATGGCGGAGAGGATGGAGCTAGGAGACATGGACCAGGAGCGGGTGGGAGCGTGGGCATTTGTGAGCCTCCGGGCTTTCAGGCCAGAACTTAGGAACGGGAGCCCTCTCCTCTTGTGTGTGGCACAATCGCCGCACCATACAAAGCTCACCGTCAGCCGCGGTGCAGGGGGCAGAGCTCCTCTCCGCACTCACACCGGCTTTCTCCCTCGTGGCGGGCATTGTTGCCGGCTCACACACCTTGACTGACGTTATCAGCAGCTCTGGCTCCGCGGCGATCCTCAGCTCTGTCGCTCCGTGCGGCGATGGCTCGTCAGTCGCGGCTGGCTCCGGCTCTCCGTCAGCGGAAGATGGTGGGCTGGGCACTGTGTCCGGAGTGGTACTGGCGAGATCCCCCTCGGGACAGACGGTGATCGGGGATCCGTGTCTCGCCAGTGTACACTCCCCAAAGGCGGCGAAATTCACTTGAGGACCATCTTCGGACGACAGCGCTCTGCACGAGATGTTTAAACTGGCGTCGTAGAATGCACAGAGCGCGTCGTCCGGGTAGCTGGTTAGAGCAGCGAGGACCAGGAACAGTGTAGTGTGGCCCTCGAGCGATCTCTCCCCCTGCTCCACAGCAGGAGGAGGAGGTACTCAGGACGGGAGAGGGGATCCATGGAAAACACAACGGAAACAGAACACTGAGGGAAAAAAACAGAGGGTAGACACACAGAGATAACTGTTTCGGTCAGGTCTTCTGTCACGCTTTGCTTACGGGAGGTACGAGGAGATGTGGAGATTTCACAAAACGAGAGTCTTTTATAATCCAACAGGGAGACACAGAGCATAAGGAAGACGTACAAGACCCGACCAGGAAACACGAGGCAGACTACACATTTATACTAAACTTAATGAGGGACAGACAGGTGCGGGGAATCAACTAATAATGAGACAACGAGAAATGGAACATGACCAAATAAGGGAACACTGAAACAGAAACAGGGGAAAAACAGGTCCATAATCCTGACATACAGTTTATTATGTGATAAATGATTAGCTTAATTGGTTATAAAGCACAGGCCAACGATGATGAAGCACAAATCCATTCTGATTATTATTATTATTACTTTATATAGGTTTATTTTTTATTTCAGATTTAGTTAACAATAACAACACTGACAAACTGGAAAGCAAATGTTTGTGACTGTGCCATGCAGCATTTCTAATTTTGTTTTACTGTATTCCAGATTTGTTTATAAAAGTTTGTTTATAAAAGTTTTTTGGAGTTAAGATGCTAGCTGTGTGAAAATCAGTGCATTTCCTACATCTGGCTACATTTCAAATTCCTTGTAATACTGTATAAAGCCAGAGATTTTGATTTTGTTATTTACTTTCTGGCTGGTAAACTTAAATTACTGACAAAATAAAAGAGCTAAAGGAAAACTAGGCTCCTTTCTAAAAGCGTTTTGGCTAATTTTCCTCTCTTGACAGGTTTATGGCGCATGAGTCAGCGGAGGTGATAAGAGTAGGCGATCTACCCTTGACAAGTGTCGTTTTAGCAGAAAGAAAGAAAAAAACATCAAGCACACTGCAAGCATTTGCATCCCATTAAACATTCAGAGGCTGCAGAAACGGTCACGATTGTTTTTATTTTAATAACAGCAATTACTATCTAAATTGAGCTCTGGTGAAGGTTACGCTTTTAAAGAAAGAGTTCACCCAAAACTGAAAATACTGTCATTGGTAACTCACCCTCATGTCGCTCCAAACCAGCATGCAGTTTGCAAAACTTTTCATGAATCTTCACTCAGCTTTTTTTCATAAAAAACAGTCCAGAGGGGCTGTCAAGCTCCAAAAACATAAAATAAATCATAAAATAAAATTGTCCATATGGCTCATGCACTACCTATATAGCCTACTAAGTATTCTAAAGTCATATGATTGCTTTGCATGAGGATATTATTCAGTATAATTGTATACATTTGTACAAATGTCATGACCAAATGCACCAGTTTGAACATGCATAATGGAGCGAACTTTCAGTGAATACCAACTTAAATTTACATTTAAGCCTTTAGGCATTTGACAGACACTTTTATCCAAATCAACTTACTATACATTTTATTCAGTGTGTGCATTTTATCAGATCATGCGTTCCAAAGGATTCGAACCCATGACCTTGGCATTACCACCACCACCATCCCAGTTTCAGAAGACATAAAAACAGACTACTTTATCACACTTTTACAATGTTTTTGTCCTTTCTTGATAGCTATGCTCACTTTCAACTGGTTAATATTCTTCATTTTGCAGGAAGATGCTATAAAAAGCTAATTTTGCAAAAACATAACAGCATCTGGGTTTGGAAGGACATGAGCATGCATTAAAATAAGGAAACTATGAGCCATTTCTTCAACAAATTATAAATTAAACAGTTATGCACAAAATGTTCAGTTAATGAACCCAACAATAAAACATCCAAGATTATGTCAAATTATTTAGTACTGGTCAATTAACTTCTAAATTGAGGCATTATAACCTGTTTACCTTGAAAAATTCAACATAAATCTTAATTTCCTGCCTCATAAAGCCACCATGCTTGTAGACGAGAACTCCACTCTCAGAAAAAAAGGTACAAACGCTGTGACTGGGGTGATATCCTTTCACAAGGTACTAATGAGCATCTTTAAGATAGGGCTGGGCGATATGGACAAAAATATTACCACAATATTTTTCCCATATCTTGCGAAATTGATATTTATCACAATTTTCATTTACCATTAATGAAGAAGGAAATGCTTTTCAAATGCCTTAGACCTAGAGAATGAATGCAAACATGACTTGTTTGTTTAAACTCTACAAATTAGGACAAATTAGGAGTAATTTAGGACCCCATGAAATCTATTTTAGTCTTCTCTATATTCTGTTTTCATTCTATTTTTGGCGGAATTCTGTGTTTTATGATTAAATACAAATTTGTATAATACATTGTAAAAACATAAATAAATTTAGAAGCCTTTGTTAAAACAGGCTATGGTTTTAATAACAAAACCACAGCAAAAACAAGCTAGACTAACTTATATAGATTTCAAATATTATTAGAGATAAGTCCACTGTCTGTAATAAAAAAAATAACAAGCACAACAACAACAACAAAACTAACTAGCAAAAGCACAAATAAATACAACTCAAAGTTCAGGTACAGAAAATGAAATCAAATGTAAAATAACACTGCATAGTTTTCTTTCTACTGTATAAATAAAATACAGAGGAATCCTTATTAAAGTTCTTCAGTCAAGATCAGTGAGTGATTTTCTTTTCCCTTTGTTCTTTGATTAACATTTATAAAACAGATGGCAACAGGAATATTAGGCTGCTGTCACTTTAAGACCCAATGCACAGATCCAATATACTGTTACGCATGGATTTTCATTCACATAAGACAAAACTGACTGTGTTTATGAGGATATTTGACATAATTTTGTGTGTATTTGTCTATTCAAGTGCAAGACAACCCTCAAGAGAACTCGGTTCAGCATATGCGCACTATATTAGAGTGCCAAAGTGTTCTCTTTCACATCTTTTTATGCTTAAAAACACATTAAAATGCACACCAAAGAATCAAAATGCGCATGTCTTATAGAATCCACAGTTCTTGGAAATTTGGAACTGCTTCTCGATACCCAATCCTAGTAGTAAAATGCACCTTTTAGGGGTAAATGTGTCTTCAACTTTTGTACCTATTTTTCTGATCCTGTGAATAAAATTAGCCAATAACTACAAGACATGAGACCCACCTGTGACGTGATGACCTCTATAGATGCCATGAACCTATCAGCGATGATGGACACTCCCAGAAACATGTACATGAGAGAGACGAAATACACGACGGCCCGGACAATCTGCTCTCCCAGGCTGGGATTGATGGGCTTCCACACGGGCAGGATGATTCCAGGATTGCATTCCACCAGTTCATTGCACCGTTTGTTCGGTGGAGCGCCGTCGCTGTCATCGGTCAGGTTACTGTAAAGTTCTGATGGAGCTTCTGGAGCGACGGAGGGCTGGAGAGACGGTTCTTCCCGCTGGGATTCAGGAGAACAGGATGGAGGCAGAGAAAGGACGAGGATGAGAGACAGGAGGAGGATGGGAGAGGAAAACGGTGCCATGACCTCGCTCCTCAAAGGGCTTCAGAGTTCAGAGGAGGAGAAGAAATAAAGGAGGTGATGCAAGACGGAGAGGAACCAGCCCACCAGGGGACCTGGAAAGAAAAGAGTGAAGAACAGAGAAGAAACTATGAAAATGCATCTGTAAATATCATCAGCAGAAAAACAAATCTTACGCAGCGCTCACAATTCAACATAAATATCTCCAGGCTGCAGCTCTGTACAGCTCGCTTTTATAGCGGAGTAAATCAAGTAGGTTATTATAAAAAAATATGTGAGATGCAGAAACAGACCTTGGTAGAATAAAAGGCTGCATAGGCAATGAAAATGATTGCTTTCTTGAGGTGAAGCATGGTTACAAGGACAACAACTTATTGCTGATGATGATGGACGTGATGATTTTTAAGAGCTTATCAACAGGACATTGAGCCTTTGAGACAAATAACAATGAAATAAGTGTAGAGGGACATCTGTGGATGCGAGGCTTTTATTAGCTCAAATACTCAAAAACCTTTCTGCACTTGCACACAGTCAGACAAACCAGACAAAACTTTAATGCACAGATGTTGCTCTTTCACAGCTTTAGAGACTCGAAATGCAGTACTCAGTTATATTTCATTGCAAACATTAACTTTGTCTCCGATTTTTCTACACAAGAGAAGAAAAAAAGCAATTGAAACAATTGTGGATGAACATGAAAAGATTAGAGTTTTAAAATGAATGTGGATAAGAAAGAATTGATGACAAAATGTTCAGTTGATATTGAGATATTCGACTTTTCTTTCAGACTTTGGTATCTTGGCACAAGCACATTACTGAGATCTCATACCTGAGTTTTTTTTTTTAGAAGAAAATATGTCAATTTGTTCTCATTTGGATCTTATTGTTGTCTAGGGGGACATTTGCTATTTGCAAGATCTCATTTGAGCATTTTCATTCATATGACTGATTTTGATATGAATTCAAACATTTCTTGTCACATTCTCCCAACTATTTATAGTGTATTGTTTATACAATAGTATTAATATTATATAAAAATATTAATATTAAGATTTTTTTAATATTATGAGTTTTTTAAGCTTTAGTCATTTTGTTGTGTT
>NW_015505253.1:3070993-3073979 GCF_001515645.1 Sinocyclocheilus grahami | reverse complement strand
TGTGTTTTATATATATATATATATATATATATATATATATATATATATATATATATATATATATTTTATAGCTTTCATTTATAATTTCAGTTTTAGTAAGTGTAATACTTATTTTTATTTATTTATAACTTATTTCAGTTAGTTTCCAAGGCAACATTAAGTAATTTAAGTTTTTCATCTAATATATTTATTTTATCAACTTTATTCAGTTACCAAAAATTCTTGATAATTTTAGTTTTAGTAAACATTAAAACACTTCTTTTAGTGAACAATAAAACATTTCTAGTTTTTACGTCTAATTTTTTATATCTAATATATTAAAATTTTTTTATTTTAGCTTTATTTCAATTACGAAAAATGGTCTTTAACAGTTATAGTTTTAGTGAACAATAAAACATTTCTAGTGCTTTATAGATTTAAGTTTCATTTCTAATATGTTTTTAACAGCTTTATTTCACTTACTGAAGATGATTTTAATACAATGAAACATTTCTAATGCTTTATACGTTTAAGTTTAATTTCTAATATTTATGTTTATTAATAGCTTTATTTCACTTACTGAAGATGAATTTAAAAGTTATTGTTTTAGTGAACAATAAAACACTTTTTATTTAGTTTACTATCTTTATTTCAATTACCAACAATTATTTTAATAGTTATAGCTTTAGTGAACAATAAAACATTGTTTAGTACTACTAAGAAATTTCAGGAGAAACATTTGAGACAAAGATACAAACCACGCCATTAATTCTCATGAGCTTTGAAAGAGCAAACTTTGAGCAATCTGACAGCAGACATCTGAGCGCTATTTTGAGACTTATAGGGTTGTTTTTCTTTCCAGCAAGCACACTCTCAATCTAATGCTGATCTATAGCACAACAGCGAGCGAGAGTGGGCGCCTGCTCGCTCTCTCTTTAAATATAATTTTACAGACACTTAGATGTTTCTAAATTAAGAGCACGCTATCCATATTCACTCGTCCTTCTTTTTCCTCCTATTGTCTCTTTCTAAATGGCCTTATTCCATCACAGAGCAGCTCTGTGTCTAAAACAAAGTTTGAGCTGCTCTCTCTGCTCTCGCTCAGAATACTAAACAGACAGACAGAGCGGCTTTGTGCTCGGGTTTCATGCAGTGACGGGTTGCACGGAGGTTAGTGGGTTACCCCATCATTTCCCCTCATTACCAGAGCATCTCTCTCTCCTGACGTAACGCCATTCGTATGACTGCAGGCTTGTCAATTGCAGAGAACGAATCCTCCCAATATAGGAGCCTGGCAAAGACTGAGTCATAATATGAGCTAAAATAACCAGGATGCAAAAGCTGTGTTTGTTTCAGCTGCAAAACGGGCTCAGGGACGAAACCTGCATGGAACTCATGTTTCTTTTAAAATGGCACATTAAGGGAGGTACAAAACAGATGCTTTGGCGATCTCAGATGAGTGAGCTGCATATGAGAATATTGAATGATAGACACTGAGAGAGACACTGAAAAACTGAATGCAATTGAATAGGTTTGAGTATAATGTATGCAGATGTTTTTGCAATGTTTAGCATGCTAATAAAGCACATTAAAAGGAGAAAGAAAGAGTTGGGCATCAGTATTGGGGTCCGGCTCATAGATATTCCCCCCACAACCGGGACGTTTCCATAGCAACCCTGCAAAGGGTTGGTGAGGGTGATCCATCATAAAGAAATGGAGCAGAAGGACAGTCAGAAAGTCAGTAAAAAAAAAAAAAATTGGGAAATTGCAAATATTTGGATGAAAATTTCACCTCAAAATCATCAGGAAAAAAAAATCAAGAAATTATATATATTTTTAAAAATAAAATTAAGCCAAATTTTAGTACGTTTTAAATAAATAAATATATATATATATATATAAGGAAAGACTGTGAGATTATAGGGTTGTTTTTCCTCATTTCATTAGTGATTTTTCCTTCCAGCAGGCACACTCTCAATCTAATGCTGATCTATAGCACAACAGCGAGTGTAGGTGGGCGCCTGCTCGCTCTCTCTCTTTAAATATAATTTTACAGACACTTAGATGTTTCTAAATTCAGAGCACGCTATCCATACTCACTCACTCGTCCTTCTTTTTCCTCCAATTGTCTCATTCTAAATGGCCTTATTCCATCACAGAGCAGCTCTGTGTCTAAAACAAAGTTTGAGCTGCTCTCTCTGCTCTCGCTCAGAATACTAAACAGACAGACAGAGCGGCTTTGTGCTCGGGTTTCATGCAGTGACGGGTTGCACGGAGGTTAGTGGGTTACCCCATCATTTCCCCTCATTACCAGAGCATCTCTCTCTCCTGACGTAACGCCATTCGTATGACTGCAGGCTTGTCAATTGCAGAGAACGAATCCTCCCAATATAGGAGCCTGGCAAAGACTGAGTCATAATATGAGCTAAAATAACCAGGATGCAAAAGCTGTTTTTGTTTCAGCTGCAAAACGGGCTCAGGGACGAAACCTGCGTGGAACTCATGTTTCTTTTAAAATGGCACATTAAGGGAGGTACAAAACAGATGCTTTGCGATCTCAGATGAGTGAGCTGCATATGAGAATATTGAATGATAGACACTGAGAGAGACACTGAAAAACTGAATGCAATTGAATAGGTTTGAGTATAATGTATGCAGATGTTTTTGCAATGTTTAGCATGCTAATAAAGCACATTAAAAGGAGAAAGAAAGAGTTGGGCATCAGTATTGGGGTCCGGCTCATAGATATTCCCCCCACAACCGGGACGTTTCCATAGCAACCCTGCAAAGGGTTGGTGAGGGTGATCCATCATAAAGAAATGGAGCAGAAGGACAGTCAGAAAGTCAGTAAAAAAAAAAAAAATTGGGAAATTGCAAATATTTGGATGAAAATTTCACCTCAAAATCATCAGGAAAAAAAAATCAAGAAATTATATATATTTTTAAAAATAAAATTAAGCCAAATTTTAGTACGTTTTAAATAAATAAATATATATATATATATATA
>NW_015505253.1:3067475-3070686 GCF_001515645.1 Sinocyclocheilus grahami | reverse complement strand
ATACAGTATATAGTATATTTTTTGCAGATTTGGAGAAATGTAGCATTACATCACTTGCTCACCAATGGATGCTCTGCAGTGAATGGGTGCTGTCAGAATGAAAGTCTAAACAGATGATAAAAACATCACAATAATCCACAAGTAATCCACATCAGTTCATCAGTTAACATCTTTGTAAAAAACAAATACATCATTAAGACGTTTTAACCTCAAACCATTGTATCTAGCTTAAATACTCGTCCATAATAATAACTCTTCCTCCAGTGAAAAAGTCCATCCCCTGTTGTCCTCTCAAATTTAAAATTCACTCACATATTTCTTTAGAACTGTTTTTGCTTGTAAACGGTGCTTCATCTGCGTAGATTTCTCTCTTGGTTCAGACGAGATGACTTTTTCACAGGAGAAAGATGGATAGAGGTATATGGTATATAATATGGTATATTATGGATAGAGGACTGGTATTAATAAACGTCTAGATGAATTTGTTTTTTACAAACACACAGCTTTTCACTTCACAAGATGTTAATTGCTGGACTGGAGTTGTGATTTACTTGTGAATTATTGTGATGTTTTGATCAGCTGTTTGGACTCTAATTCTGACGGCTCCCATTCACTGCAGAGGATACAAGGGCAAGTACATTTTCAGCAAATGTTCATTTCTTTTTTGGGTGAACTACTCCATTAAAACAGGCTTATATTTTTATTTTAAAATTGGGACCTTGATATGTTTTCAAGAGATTCACCATAATGCATCCTCTCTCTCTCTCTCTCCTCTGTCACACATACAAACATTCCCATGTGCGCAGTGATTCATCCATTTAGCTGTTTCAGCAAGTGCACTCACATGCCAAAGCCAGTGTGCACTAACCACAGCACACATATTACACACACACACTGATGCAGCATTTCTTTTCAGGCTATTCTCAAACAGATTGAGAAGTTCACTCTTACAAAAGCAAGTTACGTGCAACTATTCAAACTAGCACTGATAGAGCACTTAAGCCACGGCAAGGCTAAACACAATTCTTTATTTTACCAAAATGCTTTCCGGAAACACTCAGCCATGGCTCATTTCAGCTGCTGACCTTGAGTCATCTGATAAATATGTGCAGCAATGAGAAACCTGAGGCCTTTTCCTTTCACACCCCAAAACTCACTACCCAGAGTCATTACAGACTACACATACAGTCATTATAGACTCATCTGCTATTAAATCCAGCCTGAAAACATTTCTCTTTCGAAGAGCTTTTAGTTAACCAGTTCCCATTGGCAGTCCATTTTGTAACTTGTACATTACTGGATCTTGTTTATGCACTGATGCATCTTCTTGTTAGTCTTCTGTGTATTTTTCACTCTGTGCCTTGAGGAGGCACTCTTGTTATAATGCATTATTGTTAATTTTATTATTAAGAAAACAGAAAAACAATGCATTATGCACCAGGGTTATTATAGTTAAATAATTAGTAAGCCCTTCATTCATCTTCGGAACACAAATTAAGATATTTTTGATGAAATCCTAGCGCTCTCTCACCCTCCATAGATGGCAACGCAACTGTTCCCAGACCCAGAAACGTAGCAAGGACATCTATAGTCCATGTGTCGTTCACATGAAGAGTATGCAAGCGCATGGTTCGCGATACTCTCTCCACAATGGCGGCACGCCACAGCAGATGGGATGAGAAGGAGAAGAATTGTTGAATAAAGTCGTTATTTTAGTTTTCTCTGCGCACAAAAAGTATTCTCATAACTTTGTAAAATTACGGTTGAACCCCTGATGTCACATGGAATATTTTACCGATGTCCTTACTACGTTTCTGGACCTGGGAACATTTCAGTTGCGTTGCTGTCTATGGAGGGCCAGAAAGCTCTCGGATTTCATCCAAAATATCTTAATTTGTGTTGCGAAGAAAAACAAAGGTCTTACGGGTTTGGAACGACATGAGGATGAGTACTTAATGACAGAATTTTCATTTTTGGGTGAACTATCCCTTTAAGCTTTGTCTACAGACTGTGTGTTTTCACATAAAATATAAAAAAATAAAAATGCATGCATAACCAAAGGTTTTTAAATATGCAACTATTCTGAACTGTTTTAAAGTATAATCAATACTAAACATTACACGTGTTGACATACTATGCATTTAACCAGGAAATTTCCTCGATGGAACTTATCCAGATGAAATCTCATTCCTCCCTTCAGACATCAGGGCCGCTGTCCAAATGAAAGCTACAGGCCCGGCGTGCATCACTGAGCATGTCGGTACACATTTACTGTGTGCTTTAAAAACACTCTGTGACATTTTACGTTGCTGAATTGGGACTCGTAACCTAATTTGACCTTTCGAGTACAAGACAATACTCTAACAGAATTTTATCGTTGCTAAAGGAGTCTGTGATGAAGGATGGAAGGAACATGGTTTCTGTTTACTTCTGAGTCAAATTTATGTGCACAAAAGCTGTGAATAATGCCTGATTTTGCAGCTTTTGTTGTTAAAGACAGTAGGAAATTATGGGAAGAAAGAAATGGGATTGAGACCTGATGCAAGCTTGTTTTTATTTCTCTCTCCTAGAGCCTAGTGCATGTGTGTTAATCACTAATCTCCATCTGAATAGTGTTTTTTCAATATGCACAAGCATATGCACACAACATTTGTCTAATCTGTGGTGTGAAAAGAACGTCTCAGGTTACTTATGTAACCATGGTTCCCTGAGTAGGGAACGAGACACTGCGTCCTCTAGGGGTCGCTATGGGGAACGCCTCGTCGTGACCCGTGTCTGAAGCATACATTGAAAAAACACCAACTCATTGGCCGGCGACAGCCATGACGTCACTACCGGTGCGACTATAGTATAAATAGGCGCCGGGAGCTACACATCATTCACTTCTTCGTCTGAAGCTTGCGTCCGCAGCATGGTAAGAAACCTAGAGGACGCAGTGTCTCGTTCCCTACTGGTTACATAAGTAACCTGAGACATTCCCTTTCATGGGAACTTCGAACTGCGTCCTCTAGGGGTCACTATGGGGAATGGTATACCCACGCCACCATGCTGAGGGGAGTGCAAGCCAGAACCATGGCGAGCACTAAGAACCAACTCTACCATATTGCTATGGGAGTCGCCCCTAGGATGTTAGACGGCTGTCAGTGACGTTATTCCCTACGACCAAAGGCCTAGGCTACATACCCCAAAAAAACTTACCTGTTAGGGCCAG